>NC_045438.1:43791704-43874390 GCF_002776525.5 Piliocolobus tephrosceles
CTCTGCCGCCCGGGCTGGAGTGCAGTGGCCGGATCTCAGCTCACTGCAAGCTCCGCCTCCCGAGTTTACGCCATTCTCCTGCCTCAGCCTCCCGAGTAGCTGGGACTACAGGCGCCCGCCACTTCGCTCGGCTAGTTTTTTGTATTTTTTAGTAGAGACAGGGTTTCACCATGTTAGCCAGGATGGTCTCGATCTCCTGACCTCGTGATTCGCCCGTCTCGGCCTCCCAAAGTGCTGGGATTACAGGCTTGAGCCACCGCGCCCGGCCATGGAGTAATTTTTTCTTACTTTTTCTCTGTATACCTCAGTAGCATTGGTAGCACTCACACTTGGCTATTAAGAATATACAATCAGACATCCAAATTGTTCTTTTTCTTTTTTTTAATCACAGAATTGACTCCTGAGGAGAGAGCCCACAAGATTGCCAAAGCCATGCGCAAACAGTCTTCTGAAGTCAAAGAAAAATGGGAAAGTCTAAATGCTGTAACTAGCAATTGGCAAAAGCAAGTGGACAAGGCATTGGAGAAACTCAGAGACCTGCAGGGAGCTATGGACGACCTGGATGCTGACATGAAGGAGGCAGAGTCCGTGCGCAATGGCTGGAAGCCGGTGGGAGACTTACTCATTGACTCGCTGCAGGATCACATTGAAAAAATCATGGTCAGCATCATTGTCTTTGAAGGATTTTTAAGAAATGTTTTCTTGTTAAATACAACATAAATAAAGAGAGCCGCACATATAAATTGTTATAAGGGATTGTTACAAAGCCAACACTGCTGCAGCCTCACCCATCAGGAGTCAGGACCTTCCGTATGACCCTCACCATTGGAACCTCCTGCCCCCAAATAACAACTAATGCAACTTTTATGATAATCTACATTTATTTTTATTTTTTATCCAACTATGCATCTCTAGACAATATAGATTAAGTTTCCCTATTTTTAAAAAATATTTTTAATCTCCAGATTTCCCCTCTCTTCCTTTTTTCTTTTCTTTTCAGTTTATTTGTTAAAGACACCTCATTGTTTTGTATTGGTTCCCAGAGCCTGGATTTTGCAGAGTTGCGTCCTTATGGTATAGTCTCCAGGTTGTTCTCTACTCTGTATCTCTTGTAAATTGGTGGTTGGAGATAGAGATTTAATCAAAAGCACACTCTTTTACTGGGAACTCTCATCTCTAAATTGCATCTTTTTGTATATTAATGAAGAATTAGTGTAGCTATAAATTCTGTTTGTAGTCAGGAATTGACCAAAGCTATGGATGTTAGACCTATGGTTACCTCCCTTTTGGTCCCCATATTCTAGAACAGCTCCAGAAAAAAAGTTAAGAAAATTTAGATAATAAGAGATATAAGAGATGATTTAAAGTGTACCCCAAATCTCATTGACAGTGTAGTCAGATAAAAATAAGTACTGAATTTTGCTAAATATTATTAAATATGTCAAAGCAACTGGAAAACAAAATCCTTGGGGATAATCAGATTATGTCAACTCTCTGAAATTATCGTTAATCATTCTTATTTACAGAGTACACACCTTCTGGCAGGAGAATGGCTTAGGAGTCACACCTGCCAACAGACTGCCAGTTAGCACCTTTGATACCAGCAGATGTTCTGTTTTTATGGCAAGGAAGGCCACATAGTCTCTTATTCTGTTATAGGAAAGTGCAGTCATAACATGATAAATTGGTTCTTTATACTAGAACATACAGCAGTTCTGAAACCATTTTAAAACTTGCTTTATCTCAAGCCCCTTAATTTGGAAGCTCTTCAAAAACAAAAGATAAACTTTCTTGATACAAAGACTCCTCATTGCCATATAACACCTGACCATAAAATGAAAAACGAAAACCAAAGACCTTGTTTGTCAAAGCTTTTTTAATGTTTTAACCTGTGGCTTATATAGAGAAACATTATTTTTGGAGAAGAAAAATTTAAATTTCTTTTTTGTTCCAAAAGATTTTTAAAGCCTGTCTTGAAGTTATATTCTATTTTTTTAAAGTTTACTATCTTTTGAAATAAAATAGGCTATTATTTGAAATTATATGCATCTCAAAACGTTTTCTAGCATTTCATTTTTAATCTTTAATAGATAAAAAATAAAAAGATGGTGATTTTAAAAGCTAATTACAGTTCTTGAGTCCTCCAAGGTACCTACCCATGGAGAGAATTTTTTTTTTTTTTTTTTGAGACGGAGTCTCGCTCTCTGGCCCAGGCTGGAGTGCAGTGGCCGGACCTCAGCTTACTGCAAGCTCCGCCTCCCGGGTTTATGCCATTCTCCTGCCTCATCCTCCCGAGTAGCTGGGACTACAGGCGCCCACCACCTCGCCCAGCTAGTTTTTTGTATTTTTTAGTAGAGACGGGGTTTCACTGTGTTAGCCAGGATGGTCTCGATCTCCTGACCTCGTGATCCGCCCGTCTCGGACTCCCAAAGTGCTGGGATTACAGGCTTGAGCCACCGCGCCCGGCCATGGAGAGAATATTAAGGCATACAGTTAAAATCATGACTGAAGAAACCTTGAAGGATTTGAATTCTGTAATTGTTCTCAAACTGAAGCTGAGGGACCCCAGCCTTTTCAAACTCCAGAGTGAAACATTCCCTTTGCCCACCCTAACCCACACCTCCTCTTTCCCTGTGCTTCTATATTAATTGTGAATTTTTTACACTTATAATGTCTCTGTTACCATACAACTGCTCTTCTTATTTAATTGTATTTGTGTGTTTGCTTGTGTGTGCACATTCTGTAATCTATTAAAATGCCAAATCTGCAGCAACGGAAAAAAACTACCTCAGCTCTTCTCCTTCTATACTGCAGCAATTCCCATGAATTTGTATGCTTCCCTTCTTCTACCCTGTCTTTGAAATGTTGGTAGCTGCAGGGTTTGGTGATATTTCTTACTTTACACATGTTGACTTCAAAGTTCCAACATTCATAGTTCTTAACGCTGACTCTAGTCTCTTAAAGAGCCTCCCTACTTAAAGAGTGAACAATGTAGAAATGATGAAACCTGAGGGCCAAAGCTAATGGGATATTTATAACACTTACTACTTTTTAAATTTTTTTTATACTTTAAGTTCTAGGGTACATGTGCACAATGTGCAGGTTTGTTACATATGTATACATGTGCCATGTTGGTGTGCTGCACCCATTAACTCGTCATTTACATTAGGTATATCTCCTAATGCTATCCCACCCCCTACCCCCATCCCTACTACTTCTAATTTCAGTTTGGTACATTATTAACTGTAATTTTGTGGCCAATTTAAACTTAAACTGTTTTCCTTTAGTATCCCAGTTCTGTTCTCCATTCTGTTTTAGCTTAAATATTGCTCAAATATCATTTTGTGGGCCTTTGTCAATAGAAATTAATTCTGTCTCTTTTGGATTGCATGTCCTGTACTGAATAGTGAGCGTCTGTTCCCAAGCAGCTTCCATTCTTCGTTGGGGACATCAAGAATATGGATGCTCATAATTACAATTTCTGAGTGTTCTTAGTGAGTTGTTTTAATGATTCTAGACCTTGCTCAGAGGTGGCATTTGTCAATTCTAAGACTCATTTACCTTTTTTCCTGTAGACTCCACTCTTCCTGCCCAAGGCCTAACCACAGAGTGATTATAAATGATTTGGACAGGGATAGATCTTACCTCTTGAGTCTGTAATAGGCATAGGTTTCATGGTTAGGAATGTTGTTTCTGCTGGCCACTTTCTAACTTAATTTTAAGTGGAAACATGTTAAAATCAAATTGTTGGATTTGGTGAAAAAATATTAAGGCAGCTATGTTAAAACAGAATAAAAAGAAAATATGAATTACAAACTAAAGATAGAATCAACATTAGATATCAGTAAAGTGGAAAAATAATGGCACACATTTTCCAGAGTAAACTGCATATAATAAAAAGCATGAAAGGAAATACATGATCATTTAAATACATTTGAATTATTTTTCTCTTCACACACTTATTTACATTCTTTGGGTAATAAACAGTGACTTTTTGGTTATTCATCCAAGTTACCGAAGACCTGAATTAAGTCAGCTGTTGTTGAGTGGGCAACTGTAGTTGATTTCCTCTGAGATGGCCTTGCCATTTATTTGGAAGTAGAGTTCCAGGACCCCACATATACCAAAATTCATGCATACTTCAAGTCCCACATTTCCCCGTGGAACCTGCATGTACAAAAAGTCAGCTCTCCATATATACGTGGGTCTCATGTCCTGCAAATACTGTATTTTCCATATGTATGATTGAAAAAAATCTGTCATAAGTGGACCCAGGCAGTTTGGTTGAGAAAAATCTGTGCATACGTGGACCGATGCCGTTCAGATATAAGTTATTCAAGGATCAGTTGTACTAGCTTTTGTTATATTCTTTTCCGATAATATATTTTTGGTTCTTTTCTCCTAGGCATTTAGAGAAGAAATTGCACCAATCAACCTAAAAGTTAAAACAGTGAATGATTTATCCAGTCAGCTGTCTCCGCTTGACCTGCATCCCTCTCTAAAGATGTCTCGCCAGCTAGATGACCTTAATATGCGATGGAAACTTTTACAGGTGTCAGCTTATTCCCCTTTGTAATGCAGGCTTTCACCTTGGGTGGCCTTTAAACCCTACCTCACTATTCTACCACTCACCGTTTTCTCTTTCTTTATTGATGATATTTGATAATGAATTTAGCATGTGATGACATCAGGTATTTGTCTTTCAGTATCTTGAACCTAAAGGCCTCCTTTATTTGTAGAGTTTAATTCAATTTTTTGGTGTACTATTCACATGATATTTGTGGAAAATTGCAAAAGGTTAAATAAATCACAGTAATTGAAACCTGTGTTGGGTCACAGAAACATTTCTCACATAATGGCTCATAAAGGGGTCATTTTTCTTACTTTCATCATGTATTTTTTTGTTTCATTTTGAAAAATTAGGAAAGTCTCTATTGTTTTTCCTCTAACTGGTTGCTATTTAAATATCTTTCTTATTTTTTTCAAGATAGCACATTTATACCAGTGGTGTTTACCTTTAGTTCTCAGATTTCAGCTAATGCAGTTGGTTTAATGACTCCAGACCTTATTTAAATATGCAATTTTGATGTAGCGCATGCAAACATTTGAGAGATACAATATTTTATCATATAATAGATTTGCTGCATTAATTCAAATATCCAAGCACTCAATGGTTCATATTTTCGTAGTGAAATTGAAGAAGTAAGAAATTAGTGTATAATATTTTACAATCTCAGTCTTTGAAAAGAGTGTTAATAACCTAGGATTAGTAAAGCAAAATCTGTTAAATGTATACATGTTTTTCTAGTGGATGGAACACAGAAATATTTGCTCTTTATTCTTTTTTTTTTTTTCTTCTGCTTTGTTTCTCTAATTCATTATCTTCATGTGGTGATTCTTATGGTCCATCTTGATTTACTTCCCATTCTATTTCTGTTATCACTATTCCAATTAGAAGTCAGGGAATATGTTATACTTGAAAGAAGATATGTATTCAGTCATCCTTAACTATGATCCTGGTCACCTCTAGAGCTCAGATGTTAGTTACTGGTTGGATAAGAAGAGAAAAATCTGTGCTGGTGGGCAACACTGTTGAATTACAGGAGTAATATTTTCTTTACTCATAAAGTGTGGCATTTGAATGCTTTGAGGCCTTAATGAACAAAGTGCATACTAATGCAATTTAAATAGCTAACCAGGAGGAACTAGTGCTGTCCAGGGAACCAGACATACAGTTTCATTTAAGGACAGCTGCAAATGAGATTGTCCTTCTAAGTGGAACAATAACTAGCATTACATGACCAAGGCTAGAAAAAGGAAATGGAAATGTCAGTAGGCTATGTGCAGTTGTTATTGATTTGCATTTAGTTTCTCAGTTTAGTAACTCTTTACATTTTCATAATGCAGATAACTAACTATAGAATGTGTATTTTACAAAGACTGGGCATGGTGGCTCATGCTTGTCATCCCAACATTTTGTGAGGCTGAGGTGAGAGGGTCGCTTGAGGTCAGAAGTTTGAGACCAGCCTGTGCAACACAGGAAAAGCCTGTCTCTACAAAATAAAAATTAAAAAATTAGCTGGGTGGGGTGGTGTGTGCCTGTAGTCTTAACTCCTTGAGAGACTGAGGTGGGAGGACCACTTGAGGCTAGGAGTTCAAGGTCACAGGGAGCTATGTTTGTGCCACTGCACTCCAGCCTGAGCAACAGAATGAGACCGTGTCTCTAAAAATAAAACAAAAATAAAGATGTGGATAAAAGATGTAGAGTATCCAACCTGGGCAGCATAGTGAGACCTTGTCTCTACCAAAAAAAAAAAAAAATAACCCAGCGTGATTGCACATGTGTGTAGTCCCACCTACCTGGGAGGCTAAGGTGGGAGGATTGCTTGAGCCCACGAAGTCGAGGCTGCAGTGAGCCATAATCGTGCCACTGAACTCCAGCCTGGGCAACATAGTGAGACTCTGTCTTTACAAACAAAACAAAACAAAACCCAAAAATGTATATGAAAAAATATGGAGAGTACATTAATATGCCTGTACAAACTTAAATATATGTCTCAACCCCAAGCAGAGATGATCAGATACAAATTTGGAGGAAAATAAGATGTTGCATACTCACATGTCTTTTCATTCTCTGTTTATCTTCTACCACCTCACTCTATCCTTCTAACTAGCCACTATCTATGTACTGTCTATTTCTCTCTCTCTCTCACCATATATATATATATATATATATAATCTATTATCTATCTAGTTTCCTAGGCTTCTTTTTCATTTGCTCCCTATAACACTTTGTACCATCTTCCTTACAAAACAGAGATGAGTAGTCACTGATTCCATGACCACATTTTGACTTTAGAGGCTTTAGAGACAATGTACTGCCTTAGAGGCAATGCAGAGTAATAGTTAGGGCACAGATTCTGGCACTGTATGACCAAAATACAAGCAGGAGTGTTGCCACTCACTAGCTTTATGTCCTTCGATACCTCTTTGTGTTTTAGTTTCTTAATCTGTAAGATGATGATAAAAATAACTTTTACAGTTATTATGAAGACTAAAGCGTTAATTTCTATAAATTGCTTAGAAGGGTACCTGACTCTGTTTACTCTTATTTGAGGCCAGGAGTCCTTTTTTTTTTTTTTTTTTTTTTTTTTTTAACCATTACTCTGATACCAGAGACAGAGAAGGGGCCTATATAAATAATCATATCCTGGGCAATAGTATCATTTATTATAGTCTTTAAAGCAAAGATATTATTAAAGTTATTGTTTCAGAATCAAATTATTTCCTCTGTCTCATATGTGTATGTGTACAGGTTTCTGTGGATGATCGCCTTAAACAGCTTCAGGAAGCCCACAGAGATTTTGGACCATCCTCTCAGCATTTTCTCTCTAGTAAGTACTAATAAACTGGACTGATCACATTAATTGAATGAATTAGCATTTTCTTTCACTTTCATTGAAGAAGCCGTATTCCTTGCTATCAATATGTTTATTTAGATAGATGCATGTAAGGAGGTACTAACATCAATGAAAATATTGCTTAATGGTTATTATTTGTATTAATGTAATGACAACTGAGAAATCTTCAAAGTGGAATAGAAATGAATTCATCTTTAGCTATGGCTTTTCATTGGAACGTCTGTTATGATAACTAACATAGTATCATATCATCATTGCTATGTCATAGGCAAAGATTATGAACTTTTTCATAATATAGAAATCAGTTTTATATTTTAAGATTTTAAATTAATTTTTCTGCTTAAAAAGTGCCTATTTAAAATAAACCTTCAACTTTTAAAGTAAAAAAAATCACTCCCCATAAATCTTTAAGTGGGAAGATTTTGATTTATTAGGCTCACTGCGATTATATTTAGTTTTTCTTCTATTCAAGTATTGCATATGTAGCCAAACCACCTACATAGAATTTTATGTAATATTTTTCACCTGGAATTTTTAAATTTATGGACCATTCTTGAGATCTTGAATAAACAATTTGAGCTTCTACTTTATTTATCATTCACTGCTGAGGATACTAAAGAATGTAGGATTTATAGTCAAACAGATTGAATTTAAACATTCATTCTGCCACTTACCAGACCTGTGAATTTCTGAAGGTTGATTTCTTTGTCTTAAAATACCATATTACCTATTTCTTCTGATTGTTTTGAGAACTCAGTGACAAGGCATATCCAATTACACAAAGCACCTAGCACAGTTCTTGACACAAATGCTTTCAGTAAATATTAATTCCTTTCCTTTCATTTCCTCTGGCAAATATATGTAAGAAAGCAATTTGTTTCATTTAATTCAATTTAAGTAAACTTTAAAACTTAGGACAAAGCTTGTTTCTCAATCATGACAGTTTTTTTTTTTGCAACTATAACCATAGAAATAGCTAAAAAATACTACATCTTCTAACTACATTGATTACATTATATTTCCTCTTAATCTTTTTGTCACTATTAATAAACTGCCTTACTTCAGTTAAAGGTTGGGCTTTTCTTTTACAATTTCAAGAATCTTAATCAGTCATTTCCTGCCTCTTCCTGCCCTGTACCTCTCTACCTCTCACCATCCTCCCTGCCCCCACCCCTACCTCAACACCATATAGTTTTTCTGTTTCACAAACCTTAGACCTTAGCTAGTTAATCTTTGAGTGGTATAGGCCTTCAGGAATATACTGTGTATCTAGATGCCAGGACACATTTTTAAAGTCTGGATACCATCAACGTTGATGAAGTAAATAGGTTTGCTGTATAGTTATTAGATATTAAGTATTCCAGATTTCTAAAGCTCAGTTTCTCAAAATGTAAAGCTATGTACCAAGATCAAATGAAAGAGGAGTTTACAAAATAATTGAGACTGTATTTACAGTTCTAAGTATCAGTTATCTTTAATATTGATGAAATGCTACACTTTCACCTAGCAATCACTGTCATAGTAGAAATCAAGCACATATTCTTTTGGAAGTGAAATATTGTGAAATTTACACACATTTTGTGCAAGTCAAATGCATGGCCTTGTATTATCTAACACTGAGAGTCCAAGGAGGTGGAAGTTATTCAAATCAAAACAATTATTAAAATGAGTGGAGAAGTATAAACAAAGTCCCAATTAATAAATTTAATAATTGTTGTCCTTTGCTGCTTGGAATCTTTGGCTTTATTATATTTTTTGGACTTTAGCCATGATTATAAAAGAAGCCTGTTTAGTTAGGCACAAAATAAAAACTGACCTATTAGCCTGGTGCCAACGCTGAAATGAGGTTGGCTCTAATGAGAAATGTAACGTACCTACTTCCTCATTTCATCCCTTTTTTATACTTTGGTGGGCATAGATTGAGAAAAGAATATTTGCCTTTTATAAAGAGAGGAAGAATTGTTGAGTAGAAAAATTGCTCAACTGTTATTCAGAAATTGAGATCACATCTGATCTCGACCATTTATTTACTGGCTATCACTCTTTGGGCAAGTTATTTTATCTCTACGCATTTAGTTCCTCATCTTTCAAATGGAACTGTAATGTGTATCTTGCTGGCTTCCTTACCAAAAAGATATATTTGAAACTGCTTGACAAAGTTTAGAATGCTGAATAGTTGTAAGATATTAATGTGACATGAAATTGAGAAAAAAAGTATTGGTGACAACTGGCTTCATGAGGATCTGATGATATTTGCAAAGTATGAAAATTCAAAGTATTATCTGAATGTTTGTATTTGTTCATTTAGCAAAATTCTTTTATGGCACTAAATTCACATGTACTATTCTTCTTAAGTAAGTCTTAAAATAATTGGTTAATGTAGGGATAATGTATTTTTTATAAGTAAGAAGTAACTAGAATTGAAAAAAAAAGAAGTACCTCAATTGAAAAAACCCATAAAATCTCAATCATAGTAAGATCTAGTGCAAAAGTAGGAGACTGGGCTCTCTGTGTGTTTCAGATGAAAGTAAGAAATTGGAATTTTTCTGCCTAGACGATTGCCTTGGTTCTTCACAACTTTTTGCCTATTTTTAAATTTCCTCTTTTTAAATTTTGTAGAATTGAATTTATTTAAATGCCATCTGTACTCAGTAGCTCCTCCTGTGACTATGATGCAAAGTAAAGAATGTTATTAGTCATCTGGAAAATTCAGTCTTCAAAAATCTCATTTTTAATCTGGATATACCAGGTAAAATTAATTTTGGTTTTATCAAAAATATATATGGAGTACAGTTTCCAGATGGCACTAAGGTTTAAACTGTAGTATTTATAAACAACACCATTTGAAAATTTTAAAGTATTTTTATCAACAGGTTAAATTAGTTGGCATTAGACCTTGAACCTGTATTGTTTCTTGTTTTACTTCAAATGAATCCTTAAAGCCATATTTTGTTTGACCCACTGGATCTCATAATTATAGGAATCCAGCTCAGAAACCAGAGCAGTTCATTGAATTTGCTATAAAATGCTCAGTTGTTTTGCATTAAGGTGTAAGACTTTTTGGTTTCCAGCGTTTCCAATAATCTCCCTTTGTTTCCTCAGCATCAGTCCAGCTGCCGTGGCAAAGATCCATTTCACATAATAAAGTGCCCTATTACATCAAGTAAGTTGATTTTAATTCTCCCTTATAATAGCAAGAAAATCATGTTTTATTGATAATTTAAGAGGCTTCTCCCCCCATAACTTTTAAAAATGGAATTCAGTCCTGTTATCTGAAGGAAACTATTATATATTTAATATTAAAAAGAAACTAGTTTTAACATGATAATTATATTATTCATTTATTAGGTTAGGGATATAGGTGTGTTTAGCTGATATATTTTAAAGTAGAGATTAAAATATCTGGAGACAGACAATAAGCTATGATGGCTCTACTGTACTCCAGCCTGGGCAACAGAGTAAGATCCAGTCTCTAAAAAATTACAAAAAAAAAAAAATTGGAGAAAATGACAGAATTTCAAAATACTCTTGACACAATGATATTTGTCAAACTGTACAAATTCTAAGCCATTTTTCCTCCTCCAAGAAAATCCGTATAAAAATGTCTTATACTCTTCTTATTTTATTCCACCAGTAGGAAATAATGATTTATCATGAAAAAGTTAAATATTGTCAAGTTTTTCTTTGTCTTATAGAAGTTATCTGCATTATTAGCATAGGCTCATCATTCTTTGATTTTGTTGTCCAGTTAGTTTCTCCTTCTTGCATACTGTTTCTTCTTCTTATATGACATTTTATAAGTTTTGTATAATTTACACAGGCTCTTAGTAGGCCTTGATCCTTGGCTTAGGGCTATATATTGTCATGGAACAGAATGATAAAATACTACTTCTGCAGTCCCTTGTGGTGTAACTTAGTAAAGATATTAATTTACAGTGTGCTCTAGTGATGAGTCATAGTTCACCCTATTTTATGTGTCAGATGAACAGCATCATAATCATGACAACACTTACTTATTGTCAGGAGACAGCTCTGTCTCAGGTTAACTGTGTGACCTCAGGTAAGTCACCTGAAGATCTCTGGGCCAAGTTTCCTTTATATCATTTCTAAGATGGAGTGTGGTATCTCCAAAATCTATGCAAATGCTAATAATCTGCTCTTCCAATATACTTCCTGAAAACATTGTGTGAAGTCCATGTTAGTGAAATCGTGTTTTCTTAATAATTTTTTATTTCAGTCTGAGATGTAAGCTCAGAGTAAAAAACAGGTTTGCCTAATATATAATAAATATAATAAGCAATTTATGTTTAACTTAAAAATATAATAAATATAATAAGCAATATATATTACATTATCTTATGCGAGTTTAATATTTTTATCAGTGTATAACCTACAATGCACTGAGTTGTGAACTGAGTTGAGAACAAGGTATTGAAGCAATTGATTGGTGTCAAATTTGCCCACGTAAGAATGGAAAGAGGTCAGATGCTGGATAAGTTGGCATATCTCTAGTGAAAGAAGATGTGATTATCTAACTGAAAACATTTAAAACTGTTTACATTTTTATTGTACACTATAACAATAATAATAGTAATACTATTAGAGAACTTTAATTCGCTTGGGTGAATATTGACTTGATTTTAATATTACAAATTTAGATATAAATCTGATGTACTGTGGTAGGCCTGCATCCTAATCCCTGGTACCTATGAAAATGTTCAGTTACATAGCAAGGGAGAATTAAGGTCGTAAATGGAATTAAGGTTGCAAATCGACTGACCTTTAATTAGGGAGATTATTCTGGGATTATCTTGATGGGTTTAATGTAATCCTAGTGGCCTTTAAGAGTGACAGAGGAGACAAAGAGAGATTTAAGGATGCTAACTACTAGCTTGGAAGGTAAAGGAAGCGGACATGATCCCTAAATGCAGGCAACTTCTAGAAGCTGGAAAAGGCAAAGAAATGGAATTCTCTCATGGGACCTCCGGAGAAGGAATACAGCCCTACCAACTTTGATTTTATCCCAGGGAGACTTTTCTGTAGCAGCAATAGAAAATTAATGCATGTACTATGCAAAAATCAAGAAGATCATGCAAATTAATTGAAATTAATTACTTATTGAATTGACTTAGAATCCTTTATCATCTGATTTTTAAAAAATGCAAACTGGATCTAGTTTATGGGTTTTACGAGATAAAGAAAATATTAAATCTCTTGCTTTATGTTTCTATCATGATTATCTGTGTGTGGCACTTTTAAAGTGCATCGTTAATTTTAGCTCTTTTTTAAAAATGAATTTCCGTATGTTCAGGTTAATTATATACAACTGAGAATTAAATTGTCTAAATCAGAATTTCTCTAGTTCAAAATGTTTATAATTTTGGAAGGATCTAATAGGATTGTGTTCTTATTCTTATGGGGCAGAATTCTTATGGGGCAGATTGGCAGAGTAAAAGTTAGCTTTACCTGGCTAAATATATGTTGTTTTAGTGTTAAATGTCTTTTAAGTCTTTCAAATTTTTACAAATGTGCCCATTTGTATATAGCAAATTCCCATTTTCACAAAACTTGTTTAACCAGGATCTTTCATTGTGTAATTTAACAGTTTATTTCCTCATGAAGAAGGAACATCAAATTCTGAAGGTAGAGTTATAAAAGCCAGTATTTATGTGTGAAGAATTGTTATGAAAACAAAATTTAATTCCCAGATTAATAACCAAGCAAACGGTGAATGAAAAAGCTTTTAATATACACTTTCTTTTGCATGGCTTCAAAAGTAGAAGAAAAATGTTTAAAACAAATTTCACATGATTGCCATGCAAGGATAATTCCCTGGGGCAAATTTAGAATGTTTATGGCCAACAAAAAATAATATTCAGGTAGAAATATTCAATGTTTTCGATGTTTAAGTATATCATCTATGTAATCACTGTTAGAATATGGCCAGAAAGTTGAAAGAAGACTAGGAAGGACAAATTATTTTTATGTCATATTTTAATTTTATAGATCACTTAAAACCCACTTTGATGGCTTCCCACTGCATTTCTGTCTCTCTAGGTAATTTGTTATTAATATTTTGAAGTGCACTGCGGTGGCTCCATGACTCATGTGTTTGTAGAAAATGATAGAATATAAATCTGAACTGAAAGAGTCTATATAGTATAAATCCCTCTATTCATTAATATCTTAAGTTAAAACTAGTCTATATAATATAAATCCTTCTATTTATTAATATCTTAAGTTAAAACTAGTCTATATAGTATAAATCCCTCTATTTGTTAATATCCTAAGTTAATACTAACGTTCGAAAATTTTATTTGCCGCCTCTAAGGTAGACTTTCTGAAACCAATCTAGTGATTTCTTTTTTCCTGGTATAGTGCAATGAGAGCTCATTGTATTCAGGGTTTAAGAACATTTAAAATGGGGCCAGGTGCAGTGGCTCATGCTTATAATCCTAATGCTTGGGAGGCTGAGGCAGGTCGATTGCTTGTCCCCAGGAGTTCGAGACCAGCCTGAGCAACATGACAAAACCCTATCTCTACAAAAAATCAGCTGGGCATGGTAACATGCGCCTATAGTCCTAGCTACTCAGGAGGCTGAGGTGGGCGGATCACTTGAGCCTAGGAGGTCAAGACTGCAGTGAGCCTTGATCATACCACTGCACTACAGTATGGGTGACAGAGTGAAACTCTGTCTCCTTTAAAAAAAAAAAAAAAAAAAAAGCAGAGAAAAAGAAAATTTAAAATGGTTCTTGCTGCCTTCACAATATACAATAATCTGCCATAAAAGCCAGATCTCTCTCATTGTAAATTTTTGGTTATGTATTTTGTACAAGTTAACTAAAAGTTAACTTCCAGGGAGTATGAGGGATAAGAGGAATGAAAGCTTTGGGTTTGCTTGAACTTTCTTAATGCATCACATTGATCAGTAAAATTCACCACTTCTCAGTTTGCCACAGAAATAATAGTAACATATAATAATAATAAATAGTTGCTGTGGGAAATAATAATGATCATTGTAATAAATTACATTTTTGAACAGTCATTTGCCAGGTGCTGTGCTGAATCTTGTGCATAGATGATCACTTTTAATTCTCTCATTAGCCAAGTGAAGTAAAGGTACTATAATTACCCACATCTACGGATAAGGCTTAATGAATTATCAATAACTGCATTAAAAGTAGTTAATAAGCGCACTTACAGCTTGCTTGAGATTACATAGCCGGCAAGTAGAAGAGCTAGTGTTCAAACCCAGGGATTGTCTACAGCTCCTGAACTCCTGATCACTCTGCGGTGCTGTGTCCTGGCCTCAATATTAGTTGAGTCAGAGGATGGAAGTTTTTAGTCCCATGGAAACTTTGAATAGGATGAAGCATTATATTTAGGAAGGAGGATAGTAGTGGGGAAAGTATGAGCAAACATCTTTTCTTTCATACCGTAGACTGGTTACCACTTACTATGCACCTCCTATGTGCCAGCAACTGCGCCCAGCTGTCCAAGGACAAAGCCCATGCTTTTTCCAGTACTCCACCCTGCCCTTGTGTAGGCTTTTCCATAGGCAAATTTCTACAGGAGGATCTATTTTCTAGATGTTTAAAGCAGTTTCACACTGTGGTCTGGTAATGGAGAAAGGTACTTTTTCATAGATAGGAAGATGTCATTCCCACAGTCCTTGCCAGTTGGACATTGAGAGGAGCTCTGAGGTGGGGAAACACACTCTTTGGCCTTCCTCTATCTTTCTCCATTCACATGGTCCGAAGATTTCTGTCAGTGGGTAGATTTAAGTATCTGTGGGTAAGATGGCCAACAAAGCTGGCTTGTAAGGCCTAAGGGACTTGAAACACAGATGGTTCTCTATACATCTGGCCTGTTGGTAAGTCGCAGTATTTAACAGAATTTAGTAAGGTATAGTTAGGAAATAAGGTTTTCCTTTTTACTTATGACATGAGTTGTTGACTTTTCAGTAAGCATTTAGTTTTGCTACAGATGACTATTCTGTTCTTGTGACAAGGTGTCACCATCACAATTTAACAATTCTATAGCTCGGTTTTTCCCACTGGAGTCTGAAGTGCGCACGTTAATTCTTCATAGAACCCTAAATACAATGTACAATATCACACAACACACAGTTTTCATTATGAACATATTAGTAACCTCTGGTTATATATACCATGCATGTCACATTTTCTAAAACTGACATTCCTCAATATTGCAAAATATAACCAGCATAAACTTGTCTATATCTATAAAATTCGCAGTCTTACATTTCTTTCCCTTGTTCTAACTCCCTCTTTGAGAGGATCGAAATGAAGATCATCCTCAATTTATTACATCTCTCTTTTTACTTTTATTTTCTACTCTTGTGTCCATTATTGATAATCCTGCAAAGCTCTTTTAGACCCCCTCTCATTTCCCAAGGCCACCCTCTACCTGCCCTAATCCTTCAGTAACTGAAAGGAAATGAAGTTTGTAATAGTTGTAAAATCTTGGGGAGCGAGTAGTTGATCTTTATCGCAGTCATACAGTTCATTTGTGTAGATTATATAAACTTGTCTTGGCAGAACTACACATACCGTCTAGAGGAGAGAATTCATGCATATTTCTTTAGAAGAAGTGTGTACCAGCTTAGGTAATACAGGAGAAATAGTCCTTCCCTAAAGAAGGGCACAGAGGAGTATCAGCAAGGCAATCTCCAAATACTCAACCTAACGGGAAAATGAAAGCTAACAAAGTATGTATAACAGCAACTGCAAAGAATTAACATAAAGCATTTTATCATTAAAGGTTATACAACACTTATCCCAGAACAGAATAAACCCATAACAAAGGTATAATTAACAATGAAAAAATAAACATAGCTCTCTCCAAAAGGGTCCCTACAGCAGTCTTTATTTCTGCCTTCCCTCTTCCGTGAAGATGAGGGATGGTATCTTTTCGGTTCCAGTTTTTTAAGTGAAGAACTGTTGGGCCACACTTTGAATCTCTTTCCAGAAGTGGAGCTTGTGGTTTTGGTTTTAATGATAAAGAAGTAAATGAAATAGAAGCATAAGAAAAATGTACTGGAGAGTCTGTTATAATAGTCTGTGACTCTGTTTTTATTGAAAATAAATATTTAAAACTCACTAGGCCAACTCTGCTGATGGGGAGGTAAGAATAAAATTGATCTATGAAAGAATGTAAGTACCTTAGGATCACTAAAATCCTGGGCTTGGAGGGGCTTCAGATAAATGAGCATAAGCATACCTTGGCTAACTAAAAATCCAAACAGCAGAAAGCCTGCCCTGCAGCAGCCAGCAAACCATCACTGCGAAGAAATCTTATGTATTACTGTTGTCCTAGTTAATTGAGGTAATTTAGGTGAAACTGACATTGTCTTTGAGAGACATTAGGTAGTTCAGGACTTAAAATATCACCTTCACTGCCATTAATCTACATATTGTTGGGCCATGGAGTAGTATTTTGGCTTGGAATCTTCTAGATTACCCAACTCTATTGCATTATAATGGCACCATCAGCCTTACTGGGCAATTTGATTTTTGGGGTAAGGGATACAGTTAGTAGAGTTCTACCGTACAATCTAGGTAGGATCACTGTGGGGCCATTCAGAGAGGAAAAAAGATACCTATACTTTATAAAGATTAAATTTTTTAAACTGCCATTGCAATTAGCAAAAGTACAGAAGTAATAATGTTTAAAATGGTAAAATAAATAAAAATATGCTGTTTATAAAGTAAAATAATACAGTAAAAGATTCATATAACCATATAGAAAAAATTAGAAGTAATTAATCCCTACTTTTAAAAATACATAAAAGAAAGAGATAAAGTAGTAATTTATTTTAAAATAAAAAGCTAAAAGCTACAAATCCAGCTTTTAAAAGCAAACTGAAAGGATACAGTGATCCCCTCAACTGTTGTGGGAACATACTCCTGTTGTTAACACCTTCAGATGGGGGCATGCAAGGCTCCCCAGGGCCAGTGCAACAACCAGTGACCTACAGGAATTTGTCTGATGGTCTGAATCTCCCCAGTTTGAGAGTGAGGGAGATGAGGGTAGGGTTGGGTAGGAGGTGGGGTTCCCTATGAATTCTGGGCTCATGTAGAAATATTATCAAGCTAGAGGCTCCCCTGGGTTTACTGAGTATTTGCTTATTTATATTTCTAGACAATCTAGTACCCTCAAGACAATTATCACCTATCCCTCCCCTCGCACATAGGCACATCAGTTTTGATCATTAATTCTACTACTTTATTTAAAAACAAACACAAATAAACTTTGCCTTATTGTTCTGTAACAATGGTTCTATTAGTCATACATGCAATATTGACATCATGTATTTTGGGGTGTATGGTAGCCTATTTTTATATAGTCCTTTCCATATTTGTATCTTTAACTCTCCTCCTGAGTGTGAAATTATTTTAAGTGTTATTTGTTTAAGAGATAGGGTCTCACTCTGTTGCCCAGGCCAGAGTGCAGTGGTGCAACCATGGCTTATTGGAGTTTTGTACTCCTGGCCTCAAGTAATCCTCCTGCCTCAGCCTCCTGAGTAGCTGGGACTACAGGTACATGCCACCAGGCCCAGCTAATTGGATTTTTTTTTTAGAGATGGAGTCTTGCTGTGTTGCCCAGGCTGGTCTCAAACTCCTGACCTGAAACAGTCCTCCTGCCTTGGCCTCCCCAAATGCTGGGATTACAGGCATGAGACACTGTGCCCAGCCTAAATGCCTTTTATAGTCAAATCCTACAGAATTATTCATAATTTACAATATTGTCTTCCTGCCTCCTGTCTTCATTATCATGAGATACTAATGGCATTTTTTAAGGAAGACTCTAAACTTTTACAGTACCTGTTATCAACTGGGATCATATATCTTATTTGAATTTTGACAGAATGTTTTTTTTTTTTTTTTTCTTGAAATCCTGACCTCCACACTTCTTAACTTTTCTCTTAAGTTAATTTTTTGTTTCTAAAAGTATATGGATTTCCTGCCTTTAAAAGCTTAGAGGACTGTAGACAGTGTTTGTGAGTGGATGAGGAAGTTGAATATAACTTGAGGAATATGTAAGTTACTCCTACAGCTTTCTCATCCATTACCTCCATCCTCTCCCAGGGGCTTTTCCACACAGGCACACAAACCCACACCCAAACCCACACCCACACACAAGCACGTGCATAGAGTGAGAATCAATGTTACTGATGAGGGTACTCCACATTCTTCCTATATTCTAGTCTTGAGTGAAACAAGGACTGAAAAGATTATCAATTCCAAAGTAAGTATACCACCCCTCAGATCTTTAAGAAGGTGTTACTCAAATAAATGATGTCATATCAGATTGCCAACATTTGTTTTCACTCTTCGTACTTTAGGCAGCTGAATGCAAAATTGATTAGTTGGGAGCTCGTGCCTGATTGCTGTATATATCTAACTTCTATAAGTGTACTTAAAGTAGATGTTAACAGAACCTGTATTTTGCTTGTGTCAACTTCCTTTTCTGGAGACTTCTGGTTTTCTCATAGCACCTCCCACCTTCTAATACACTATATAACTTGTTTACAGTGTTTCTCGTCTCTTATTTTTCCCCATCGTGAGGCATGGCCACTCCACTTGGCACCATGGAGTTCATAGCTAATATTTGTAGGACCAGTTTGAGTGCAGGAGAAAAGATGGAAGCCAAATAGAAGTGGCTTGAGTGGTGAATGGGACACGAGGAAGTAGATATGGTACACTACTCATTGGTGAATTTTGTCTGTGAAGGAGAGAAAAAAGGTGATAACTAGCAGAAAATGTAGATTTGAGGTAGATGTGTGTGTGTGTGTGTGTGTGTGTGTGTTTGTGTGTTTAAGAATGGCACGTTGTAAACATTTAT
Source organism: Piliocolobus tephrosceles (assembly GCF_002776525.5). NCBI lineage: Eukaryota > Metazoa > Chordata > Mammalia > Primates > Cercopithecidae > Piliocolobus > Piliocolobus tephrosceles. The sequence goes on from NC_045438.1 coordinate 43,810,994, forward strand.
ATTCTACAAAGGATAGTCTTCTTGAAAGAGGGGTTGACAGTGCAGCATAAGAAATGTTTAAGAAATCGTTGGGAAGAATTGGTGTTTAATAAGAAGAGGGACAATTTCTCAGTTAAAGGGGAAAGAGTATGACAAACTGGCAGATGGAGGGAGGTTTCCTGAGTTGGTGGAGAGAGAAAGGAGTCCTCATCTAGTGGTATTTAGGTTTTCAATGAAGCGTGAGATAAAGTGAAATGATACTAAGGCAGAGAAAGAAACCAGTATGGGAAGAGAGATAGCAGTAGTGAATTTCTGTTTTGGAGTTTGGGAAAGCAAGTTTATTAGGGAGTGTAGTGCAGTTGCCAGGAGTTGGGCATTTGAGGTTTGAAATCACATATTTAAAGTAAAACGAGTCTTTCTGTTGAGTGATTTTCTCTAGTTGTTTTTATCCACAGCTGCTCAGGTCCAGAGTAGGCAAGTAATTGAGCTGATCCAGGCTTGGCAAGGGGTGAGAGAGAAGCAAGGGAGATGAGGTTATTTGTAATGATTCTAATTATAGACCATTTACTCAAATTTGGACAGATTCATCAAGAAATATTTTAAAACCTTAATTATGCAAATATACTTCCATATCAAGAGTCTAGGCTTAAAATGAGATTATCTCTTTAAATCCTGTTTCTATTACTATAGAACCTCAGGCAAGTTATCTAAGCACTCTCTGCCCTAGTTTTTTTCATCTGTGAGATGGAGACAGTATTGTCACCCAAATCATAGAACTGTAATCCAAATTGAATTTACACATAGAAAAAGTTTATCCAAAAAAGTTTACTTGGTACAAACTGAGCACTCCAATTGCATGTTATTACTGTGATTAATATAATACATCCTGACCTAGTAAGTTATATTTTACTATGCACAGCAAAGAAGAAATACTTTTCTTTCTGTGATTGTCTTATTTCAGGGCAATATACATAATTCTTGTCCCCACATTTGTATTTTTACTTAACTCATCTTTAGTTATGTTATGTTATATGCCTTTATAATTATAATTGGAATGGAATGATATATAGCAGACCTCACAAAATCCAGTTATAAGCATAAAATTGGATAGCTAGTAACAATTAAGTATATTTGGTAAGTGTCAGTTTTTGGACAGCAAGATGCCTTCTGATCATCCTTTAAGATTTCATGGAAAAGTATCAGACCACTCTAATGAGGACAAATGGGTTTAAGAAGTATCTTCCCCAGAGCAGTCCTTTGCCCAGAAATCAGTATTTTATCAGTCTAACAAAAGTGCATGTCCTTTGCTGTTGGTTCATTGTGTTACATATTAGGCAGTATTGCAGCACAACTTTTTTTGTTTTATTTGTTGGTGCTACAATCTTATATTATTTGTATTTTACTTTCTGTGACTTATCACTACACATTGTTACGAATAATAATAGGTGGAGGGATATACTACTTCTTAACCTTATTGGCTTAATATTTTGATAAAGTCCATAAAATACAGAGATTATATGTTATCCCAGCTGGGGCACTTCAGAGTAAGGGGGCACTTTTAATAGTTATACCAGGATGCTGATGTATAATTCCTGTATACAATCTAGTATAAAGCAGGATTTATGCTGCTTGAAGGATAGTTTTCAAAATAGGCAAAAAAATCTTAACTCTTTTATGAATACAAAAAGAGCATGTTTCATTTAACTCATAATAAGAGAACCAGTAAGAAGTTATAATAGGTTCCAAAGAGAATACAAAGTGTCACCTATCTATAGTCAGATTAGGGATGCTAAAATGAGTTTACCTCTGGACGCAAAGCTGACAAACTGGTCAATATCCACAGGACAATAATCAATTGCATTCCCCTGGGCACAATTTGCATTTATATGGACAGAAATCATTTGCGTTACTATCTGTTTTCTTCAGTTTGCAGAGTTTAAAATAGCTCAAAGAGAATTTAAGCTTTACAGGATACCCACTGATTTTTTGCCCACAGCAAAGACCTTCACAATTTTTCCCTACACAGGCAAAACTGGATGGCTGGTCAGCCTAGTTCCATGTCACATGTTCTCACTATTGTTTGCTCCATGTGATTTTGTACTTAACTGTTAACTGCTACTTTTTTAAGTAGCAGTTATTTTATTATTATTAAAAATAATAAAATTATTTTTTATTTTTTTTAATTTTATTCTTGGATAGATTCCCATGGCTGTTGCCTTTTAAAAAGAGGATTTTTAGTAATAAAATCATAATTTTATTTTAGAGCTTATCAAGCTGCACAATATGAAGTCCCACTCCTTGTTCATATTTGAGATTAATTAGAACCCAAGCTGTTGTTATTTTGGGGTAAAATGCTACTTTTATTCTGTTTTGGTTGCCTACTCGGGGGGAACTTCAGGCATTTTGGCAAGAGGAGCTGAGCTATCTGCAGCTGTTCAAATACTTTAAGCCTTTGGGTTCATTGTGGATTTTGCTTTAACCCTCTCCTCTGACTTAAAACAAAACAAAACAAAACAAAACAAAACAAAACAAAACCAGCAGCCAACTGCATCTCCTGTTTTTTTTTTTTTTTTTTATTTCTGTTGTTTGGTAAGTGGCAGTGATACTTTTGTAACCAGAGGCTGTATTTATTTTCTGTGTTGGCAGTTCTGCCTAATGAATCAACTGGTATTGAATTCACAAAGGGAGATGCCCGTTCCCTCCCTCCATCTGTTTGCCAAATGTGTGTGTTCCCCTCGGCTCTCAATAGTGGTTTCACTAAAAAGAGCCATTAGCAAGTGGTGTTCACCTTGAATTCTCAGTTCTCAGCCTGACTGAGAAATAGTGGTATTTTCCTCTTGTGATTATGTAGAGGCTGTGTGAGATGAAGACCCACACCTGTAATTCCAGAGAAAGCATATTTGTTGTTTAAGTATAACGTCTGGCTCTACGTGACCGATGGCTTTAGTTTGGTTCTTGAGCCTTGGTTTGCTCCATGATGGGATGTCTGCCTCTGGACAATACTGTTGTCATGGAGATTGAAATTCCCTGAAAGAGAAGACAAGAGATCAATGAATCCTAGTAGGTTCTCTCAGACTGGGAGCCCATGATACCTTACTGGAATTGCATTACCTCCTCAGCAAATCCTTCCATACTTGTTGGTGATAGTTAGGAAATTTTTCTGAGACTCTGCATTTCTGTAAAGCTCTGAGCCTAATGATGAATACCAAGAGTTTAGGTCAAACAACTTCAGTACCCACTCCATGGGCTTTGGAGCAATTTGTATAGTATCACTACCATCAAACCAAAGGGTGGAATGGTTTTGTTGGTGTTCGGTAGTGGACCATGAAGTAGAAGTATTTGTCTCTGCATTGAAGTCAAGAATCTGGGTAGAGGTGCCAGACAACTTTCCAGCTCTTTCTAAGACAGATCTTCACATTGTAGTTATATTATTTTGTTTGAAATCTTGGAATTTCCAGGATACATACCCAATTGCTAATATTTCCAGGATACATACTGAATTGCAAATACACACTTTAAATATTTTTCAAAGGTAAGTATGAGTTATTTGGGGTTTTTGTTGCCTGTGTGTATATAACAATGATGATGTTCTTTTCCCAGTGACATGCCCCAGTTTTTGATCTATTACATAGGCTTAAAAACTAATTTCTCTTGAATTTGATTTTATGAATGTTGTAATATCACTCTCTTAGGTACTATGCTGGTTCATTTAACTTACTAAATAGTTTTATAAGAACTAGGTGTCATTTAAGAAGTCTTTGGAGCACTATTATGTTATTAATCTACCCTGACCTAGATAAGGAGCAGTTAACTCTTTTTAAATGTAAGGCCACTGACCCACCAAAGTCATGAACTGTTTACCTAAGAAACTTAATTGAAGCATTCCATTTATGTTTTAATCTCAGTTTATTACCCCAAAACTTCCATCTAACGTATGAATTAGTTTGGAAATTTATAGAAACAGAGAACGTATACAACTTGCTTTTAAAGTGAAGAACATGAGGAAAACAGTTTAATACATATAGAAAATAATAATACTGGTTAATAGGAGGAAGCTGAGAAGAGGAACACAGAGTCAAAGTGGCAAGAGACACTTGCCTGAGGGGAGCGGGGAATCCAGATACACATGAAGAGAAGAAAGGGTAGATTTGCGCAGAGGACGGTTCGACTCAAGATAGAAGAGGAGGGAGGCTCCGTAGATTGTGGGATGATGTCATTCAGAGTTAAACTTGTTTCTGCAGTCTTTGGAAATATGACGAGAATTCTAAAGGGTAGTGACTCTCACAGCACTACTTCTGCTGTTGGAGGATTTGTTCTGAATGATATCTACATCTGCTTAACAGATATGGGTGTATTCTGGAGCCTGCATTGATCTGGCCACATCAAGTCAAGGCCCAAGGGTTCGTGACAGTCACATTTTATATCTAGGTTTTAATTTTTAGTTTCAATTCTGCTTGAAATAGGCAAAGCAAAAAATTTCGTTTGTCTTTTCACAATGTAGTTGCTCAAATGAAATTTATTATTAAAAAAATTGTATAAAAAACTTTTGTATAGAGAGATGAGGTCTCGCTATGTTGCCCAGCTGGTGTGAAACTCCTGGGCTCCCATCTCAGGCTCCCAAAGTGTTGGGATTATAGATGTGAGGCACCACACCTAGCTAAAATTTATTATTAATATATATATATATTTTGAGATAGTGTCTCACTCTGTCACCCAGGCTAGAGTGCAGTGAAACGATCTCGGCTCACTGCAACCTCCACCTCCCAGGTTCAAGTGATTCTCATGCCTCGCCCTCCTGAGTAGCTGGGACTACAGGCAACCGCCACCGTACCTGGCTAATTTCTGTATTTTTAGTAGAGACAAAGTTTCATCAAGTTGGCCAGGCTTGTCTCAAACTCCTGACCTCAAGTGAGCCACCTGCCTTGGCCTCTCAAACTACTGGGATTGCAGGAAGAGCCACTGTCCCTGGCCGATGTTTCAAATATTAAGTAATAATTGGGCACTGGGTTTCTGAATGGTTCATAATGAGGGTAATTTTGCATGTATTTTAAAAAATTTGAAAAAAATAATTTCCACTTGGGTATTTCCTTTTTGGCCTATATGATGTTTTTTGATCTTTTGTTTATTTTTAAAATTTTACCTTTTTTCTCCAGCCATCAAACACAGACCACCTGTTGGGACCATCCTAGAATGACTGAACTCTTTCAATCCCTTGGTAAGTGTTATTAATAGTAATTAATTAACCTAAACAACTGAGAACTGTGTATTCTTTTTCTTTTTTCTTTTTTTTTTTTTTTTTTTTTGAGACAGAGCCTCACTCTGTTGCCCAGGCTGGAGTGCAGTGGTGTGATCTCGGCTCACTGCAACCTCTGCCTCCCGGATTCAAGCAATTCTCGTTTCTCAGCCTCCTGAGTAGCTGGGACCAGAGGCGCCTGCTGCCACTCCTGGCTAATTTTTTGTATTTTAATAGAGACACGGTTTTACCATGTTGCCCAGGCTGGTCTCAAACTCCTCAGTTCAGGCAGTCCACCCGCCTCGGCCTCCCAAAGTGCTAGGATTACAGGCCTGAACCACTATGCCCGGCCGAGAACTGTATATTCTTAAATAGGAGCTAATCACCAGCTTTTCTTACATGGCATGTTAATGTTAAAAGAATCATGTCATTGACATTTAAAAGCAGTTAAACTTCTAAGGGCAATGCAATAAACAGGTATTGCCTTTCTTAGGAGAATTGTGTGGTTTGAAAACATGTGAGCCAAAAGGACTTGATTTACAGGGAGGAATGTAATTGTAGGTTTTACCTCCTTCGTATTGAGTCATCTTAACCTTCAGCTTTGCATGCAAAAATATATATATAAATATACAGTTACAATATAGCCAACTTCAATTCACTGCCTTAAATTTGCTTTTGGCTCCCTTTTTATTTAGTACATGTCATCAACTTAGCTCACCTATTTTAAATTTGTCTAAATTGTTAAAAGCTAAATTCATTTTTATACAAAAATGCAAGAAAACACAGATGAGAATTCTGATTTTGTTTTAATTTCTAGGGCAATGTGGCTTTCAACTTATTGTTTAACCTACTTCCTCTGTTTGGTTCAGTGGTTTTTTTTAAAGTTTTCTCTTTGGGTAGCTAAGGAGATGCTGGAGAGAAGAGCAGCACCCAAAGCCTCCCTCTCCTGTTTCAATAAAAGGGATGCCCCCTTTTTAATCTCTTCAAATGTTGGGCTTCTGTGTGAGTTTTTATTTTGGTGGGTGAAGGGGCCTGCAAAAGTTGGACAAACAAAAGACATATTACTGGTTTGCTTAGCTTGTAAAACAAGGGGCAAATTTTGATGATATCTGAGTTTTCTTTTAACTCTACTGATCTCTGATACTCTGTCTTTAGGGGACGAAGAAACAAATTGCAATATCTGTTGTTTCCAAAGAGTTGAGTATTGATTATAGGATCATTTTAATGAGATCTGCAAAAGGACAGAAAAACCAAATCAATCAGGGTGGGAGGAACATATAATTAAGATGAGTTTCATGGATAGTGAGCTGGACAATGTGGCTAGAAGAAAATGAAGTGTCCTTGGGAGAGATGCTCCTGGAGGAAAATCTCCTTTATTGGGAACAAAAGGAAGGGCCCTCTGCCTACTGTGCAGTGCATTTAATAAGCTGTGCTTTCTCTTCATTAACTTCCTCTTTTTCCTACCAACGGACTGAAAAGGGTGGTACCTTTTCTCACCCATCATAAGGGTCATAGTGACACTCCTATGACAAAAGACAGGTCAACCAGAAAAGCACAAGAAATTTACTTAATCAAAGTTTTACCTGACATGAGAGCCTTCAGAAGACTCAAAAACAACAGGGAAAAGTATCTATTTTTACACTTAGATTGAGTGAGGAATGGATGACTGCATGGAATTGTGATTGGATGAAAGGGTATAATTTAATGATAATAGACTGAGAAGGGAATTCCAGCAAGGCCTATCTGTTCAGATTCTTCTTGGCTTCTCCCTGCCGCATATTCCTCTAGGGACAGGATATCTGTCGCAGGAGAATCTTCAGGAGAGAAGGGCGAAGGTCACAGTGAACTTGCTAGATTTTATGGCTTGCTTTGGGCAAGAGGAGTTCTAGTTTTTATGACCCACCTTGGGGAAGAGGAATTCTGATTTCTGTTGATCACTTTGGAAGAAGAAAGAGCGGCAGGAGACAAGAGACCCAGAGGTCAGAGAGACCTTACTTCTGAGGCCTTTCACTCTCCTTCATTTCAAAGTACTCAACCCACCATGTTCTGAGCCCTGACACCTGTTTGAAAATACTTTCTTAGAATTTTCTGTGTAGCACTGCTTTGAGATGTATCCCAACATGGTGCTAATGATCATTTAATTTTTTTCTTGGATACTTATTGGGGAATTTGGGAGAAGACTTTTTATTTCAGGCAGACATAATATTTTTTCATCATCCAAAGTAACCAAATACATTCTTGGCATTCAATATATATTCAATAATAAGCCTATCTTTGAATTGTTCCTTTTTCTATTTCAGCTGACCTGAATAACATACGTTTTTCTGCCTACCGTACAGCAATCAAAATCCGAAGACTACAAAAAGCACTATGTTGTGAGTTATTCTACCAAAGTTAATCAATCTGTTACTTGAATTGACTTTAAAAAAAAAAAAAAACGAGAGAGAGAGAAAGATAAATGAAGAGGATGGAGTGTTTGCCGAGTTAATCTGGTTTTCAGTGTGCCTCACTCAGGGAATTGGTTTTGTTTCTATAAATGTTTTATTACTTGCCCCATCAGTATGCAGTACTAAACACATGCCATTCTTACTTGGAGAACAAAATTAACCAAAACACAGCAGTAATGTAAAAAGCTTTTTCAAAAATTGTGCTGCCACCCAGTTTAAGAGGATTAAATCAAAGAAAGTATTAAGTCATGTGTTTTCAGTACCTTTTGCCCATTTGGAAGTGTAGAGTTCCAGTTTGTCTCAATTTGTATGCGACAAATGTATATAAAGAAACACTAAAAAATCACATTCCTGATCTAAATTTGAACTGGCACCATAACAAGTTAGATAAAAGGCTCTGTTTTCTTTTAAATATATCTTGAGACATTTAGTATTATCAATGCATTTTTCCTGTGGAGGATGTGTTCAGAGTGGAATTCTGTGACAGTCCTTTCATCAAAAGGATATTTCCCCCCCAAAATAACCTAAAATTAAGTAGCAGTGTGAATACTTAGCATATAGATTTATGCTATCTGGATTCTATTTGTGGTTGTAGTTCTAATGATTGAGTCTACCCTAGACCTTGTCAGATAGTTGATATGGAAAGTGATATTTACCTATTCTTTTAAGATAGGGTAAATTGAAAAGATCCAAGTATTCTTGTTTGCTACCTTTTGTTAACTGTTAATATATGTCTAGGCAGTTCAGTGATGCTTTGAAAATTATGCTTTGAAAAATGATATGTTAGGGTTGAAAAATCTGCTCCTTGAAAGTCAACAGAAATTAGCAATAAATTTTAAGCTGGCTACATGAAGAGAGTTGAGGAAAGAGAGGTATAATGTCATTCAGAGAAAACAGCAATGCAAAGCTTGAAAATAAGAAAAGCTTAAGCTATATATGGAAGAGAGGTCTACAGGGCTGAAAGACACCTCCAGATAAGGCAATGTAGGGAAGAATGAGATGACCTTGACTCTTGCATAATCCACAGAACCTCAAAGATAATTAGCAGGTTGTAGTAGTTGCAGCAAGTGTTGCAGAATTACCAGGACAAATAAAAGAAAGCCACCACCCTCTAGCTACTGATCAGTATGTTGAGCGAAAAGAGAATAGGAAGTAAATTATGAACACACAAAAGGGATGTTTGGTCTGCACAGGAGTCTGTGGTGACAGCAGTTTTGAAAGAGTCTCAGCTGCACCTCCAGGATCCAGCTGATGGGTCTGGAAGTTCTTCTCAGGCCTGATGAGCTGTAAAATGAGGACAGATGACTCAGCCACAAAATTTCCATTGACAGAAGACTGCTTTGGGTCGTTATGAACATGGTCCCAGTTTTCAACAACACTTCTGGGTGGATAAACATATTAACACATTTGGTGTTTTCTTCTCTTGGTTCTTTGGATTCCTAAAGAAAAAACCCCCCTTCTCAGGTCTTCCCCTCAAACCTGAGATGAACAGAAGGGACCCCTCCAACTTCTAAACTAAATTGGTAGTGACAAACAACTAAATGACAGAAAAGAGCTAGCTTGTATTGGATTTCAAGTATATGAGGTGCTTTATTCAGAGCCAACTGGCCTTCACTTTTCCCACTGCCTTCTCCCACTGCCCTCCAGCCAAGGCCTGTGGGCCACTCCTGGAGCTCACCAGTTTATTATTAATCTGCTTCTTCCTCTCCCTTCCTTTCCATTTACTAGAAATACCCTGACCCTTTCTCTGCAATGGCCTGTAACCCTTTATTCCTCCCAAATACTGTTAAAGATTTACCTCTTTTGGAAACATTTACAAGCTAATCCTACCTGTCTCCACGGTTTTCCCAGTAGTTTATGATTGCCTGTAATAGCAGGTTCTCTCACCTTAGTGGCAAGTGCTTGCCTTTGTGTGCTCGAATAATGTTAGTTGGATTGCCCTGTCTCCACTGTGAACTACTTTCGGTCATGGCTGTCTCTCATTATGTGCAAATCCCCACCCAGCATAAGGCAGAGGGCAGTGTGATTCTTCATTCATCTGTTGGGCTCCAAGATTGTGCAGGAAATAAAACATTATAAAGGGACTTGATTCTCACAATCAAAGAACTCATATTTGGAGAACGTTGCACAGGGACCCAATGCCCTGCTTACAAAAGATTCCTGGTGCCCTCAGAACAAAAAGGTCTTTGCCTGGCTCACCTCTTTGTCCACCTCCTTCCCTCTGCTCCACCGGGGTATCACCATTTCATCATGCACTTAGTGATAGAAATGGCAAACTCTGTATTCCATTCCTCCTGCCTAAAAAGTGCTTGTCCTAGCTCTTTGTATAGGTTGGTGCAAAAATAATTGCAGTTTTTGCCATTAAAAGTAAGTTAGGATATTTCATTGAAAGTAATGGCAAAAACCTCAATTACTTTTGAACCAGCTTAATACTTCTGTTCTTCCCTTGGCTGGTGCACTCATTCCTATAGTTCTCAATGTTGTGGATCACCTCTCTTTTAATGAGGTTTTCTATGGCTCCTCATAGAACTGTTCTTTTCCTTAGATGACACTTCTGGTGCTTGGTTTAGACACTAAGGCAAAGTGTCAGTCATAATTTTTAATATTCTGTTTATTAGTTATTGTTTGCTTCTCCATCATGGGAGGGATAAGTCTGTGTTCTTCTCTACTTAGGATCTCAGACAATTTCTGGCACAGAGCAGGGGTTGCTTAGGACACACTGAGTGAATGATTTGAGTTTGAAGGTTATAGAGCAGTACGCCAGAAGACGTGTCCAAGGAGATTTATAGCAGCACTTTTTAATAGTAAACTAATTCAGTTTTGGCATATTTATAAATATAGTACAGCAACAAAAATCAATGAGCTAGTAATCAACATCAACATGATTTAATCTTAGAACTATAAAATTAAATGAAAAGATTAAATAGCAGAAAAAAATTTCTACCACTTTTTTCCATTTATATGTAGTTCAAACCCATGCAAAGCTAACTGCTTTATTATTTAGGGACACATAGACACTTTTAAAAACTGAAAGTGAAATACAAAGGTTAATGGTTAACCCCGTAATTGTAAGAGGATGTAATTAGGCAGGATTTCCAAAGGGCTTCCAAGATAGTGGTAACATTCTATTTTTTTTAGCTGTGTGATGGACTAATGGGTATTTGTTCTATTATTTTCTTTTAGAACACACATATGTATTTTCTGTATTCCTCTGTATTTTGATTTTGAAACTTTATGTGACAGGTAATAGCAGAGAAGCAAAAGAGAAGTATGTTCTGAGGAGGAAGAGAGTCCCCTCATTATGAAGAAGAAGGCAGGTTTCCTTGATTAGTGGGCATATGAGCCAGGCTATAAAAGGCATCTGGGATTTAGGCATGAGGCAGTTAATTAGGGATAAGAAGGGAAGGAGTTATCTGTGCGAAAATTAAGGTATGGATGGTGTTCAGGGAACATCAAGCTATAGAGTCTGAATGGAATAGCTTAGCTATTTGTCCAATATCCAGAAATTTCCTTAAAGTTAGTTTAGGTCAATTTGAAGGTCATTTCTTTCCTGAAATTCCTTTCTATTTTGTTCCTCAAGTTCTTATTGTGTTGTATTTCATGTTTGGATATTTTTCATTGTAGAATGGGAAGCCATGAGGCATTTTCTTTATTGTGGGAGTTTACAGATAGGGCCAGAGGTGGAAGTATGCTTTAGGGAATAGCTAAGCAAGACCAAAGGGCAGAGAACAGAGAATGGGTAAATAGTTCAGGCAAAGGATGATCCAGGCTGAGCTGACTGGGAGTTGTAGGAAGGGAGATGAGGGTCTGGATTTTTAAGGCTGCCTGAGGGAGAACTGATGACTGGGGGAACTGGGTAGTTGGTAAATTGTGGAGGGTAGAAGAAGGAAGGATGTTAGGATATTTCATGGTTTGCAGATTGGATTTCATCATGACAAGAAGGCCAGGCCTTTATGGGTAGAGGTTCCTGAAAGAGAAATAAAGAAAGAAAGAAAGAAAAATTATGTAGCTCTTGTAGGGATCAGAGCAATGATACGCGGGTCAAGTGTTGAGGCAGGAGATCAACAGGAGAAAAGAGAATCTGGAACCATCCAAAGAGAAGCAATAGCAGAAGTAAGGGGAGTGAGTGAGGGCCTCAGGCTCACAGAGTGAAAGGCCAGATGTGAAACCTTGAGCTCTGCCTGTATTTCTGTGGAAGAGGAGATAGGGGAAATGCTAAAATAATAATAACAAAATAATAATAATAATAAAAGAATGGCTACATAGCTTGACACCTGGAGAAGTGTCAGAGAAGCCCAAGATTGAGTGCTAAACAGTGTTCATTGTTTTGCAGAGCGGAAGAATGATGATGCATTTCTATTCCATCCCCTGTGCCTTATATGTGGGGTTAAAGAAAAAGTCAGAAAGTTGGATAGAAAATGATTCTGCTGTTTGTTTCATTTACCACATGACTGAGCTGTCATTTGTCTCCCTTTTAAACGAGAAAATCTTAATCATAATTTTCTATGATTTAAATGCAGTCAGTTCTTTAAAGGTACGTAAATGTGACACACTTCAGGAAGATTTGTGCTTGACTTAGGCACTAAGACAAAGTGTCAGAGTAAATCACTAAAAATTGAAGACATGATAGTCTGTGGGATGTGGCAAATCAGTGTCACAGCTACAGAGTGTATCACCAGGGAGACTTCAGAAAGAAATACAGGGACAGCCTGATGCAGGAAATGGACTTTTTGGAATTTGGTCCGTTGTCACCTGATGCCATGTGGTGATCCAATAGTAGTGCTGTGTCACTGGCATAATTAATGTTGGAATTCAGAAAACTTTGAGCCTTTTGGCCATATTTGAATATGTTCCTTGGTGTCTGTGGGGAGCTGTAGTTCCCTAGCTACTGCCCTTTATTAAACATTTTCCTTTGTCAGGCACTTTGCTTCTGCCCTCTAGAAGTTTATAGTTGAACACTGTACAGTTGACCCTTGACACCCAAAACTTAACATTAACAGTCAAAACATATTTGATATGCTATGTATTGTATACTCTTACTCTACAACAAAGTAAGCTAGAGGAAAGAAAATATCAAGAAAATAATAAAAGAAAATATATTTAATATTCACTAAGTGGAAGTGATCATCATAAAGGGTCTTCATCCTTGTCGACTTCATGTTGAATAAGCTGAGGAGGAAGAAGAAGAGGTTGGTATTGCTGTCTCAGGGTTAACAGGCAGAAAGGGTAGAGGAGGTGGCAGAGGAGGCAGGAGAGGCAGGCACCCTCAGTGGTTAACTTTAATTGGAAAAACTCCACGTGTAGGTGGACTCTCACAGTTCAAACTTGTGCTGTTCAAGAGTCAAGTGTACAGGGCAAAGAAACGAGGTAAGAATGACAGTGAAAATTCCAAGTGGTTCTTAGTTTTTTTCTGACACCATCTCTAACTCATATGAGGATTATTTGACTTATTTTTGCTATTAGCTTAAGTTTACCAGTGATACACTTGACATCTGAAGGAAATGAATTGTTTCGTTATCCAGACTTGTATGTTTTATGTTTATCTTTTTTTAAAAAAAGAAAAAAAGAAAAAGAAAAAAAAGTCTTCCCTGTTGAGTTGTTTTTGAAATCATTTAATCTGTACAGGTTTAAAGCAGTTCTTTTAATTTGTAGATAACTTGAAAAAATAAATAATTCTATGTTAGAGAGCTAGCATGGGCACATTTCATATATGTCTTTAAAAATTCAAAATTAGTAGTTATTGAATGGCTACAAATGGGTAAGTACAAAAGAAGCTATTTGTTCATTTTAGTTAACTGTCAGAATATGTCATATTCTTTTGAGAGAACAGTTTTTGCATCAGGTGAAGAGAAGTTGGTTTTATATGTATATAACCTTATTTTTTCTCTTTGCCTCTTATTTTTAATGCTAAAAAGTTAAATATATAGCATATATGTATATAACCAAATATTTTCTCTTTGCCTCTTATTTTTTAATGCTAAAAAGTTAAAAAATAAGAAAAAATAAGATTAGAGTTCTTCTAGTCTAATTTTCTTATGCCAAAAGCTTAAATACAGAGACAGAGAAAGAATTTTATAAAAACTGATTTCTATGACCAGACCTTGAGTTAATGTGGGCTCTAATTTTCCTTACCCAGATGTTTAGATTTGGAAGAGTCATCTCCACACTCAATAAATGTATAGATACATGGTAGTTTGGTAATCTGCTTTGTCTGTCTGTTTTCAGTTAGTGAATGAATGACTCAAAATTGATTAAATAAAAAAAGATTTTGTCGTTTTCATCTAAACTCCTCCTTCAGGCCTTTGCAGGCCTCCCCTTGGGCAGTGTGTGCCTGGCCCATGCATTTCTCCTGTTTCACTGTAGGCAAACACCACTCATGAGTAAGCCACACATCACCCACACCACAGTCCACCATTCCTTAGAGCCTCTGGGCTTGATTGAATTCTTGCCTTTTCTCAAGCACTTCTCTAAACCTGGAATTCTTTTCTTACTTCATGTGGATCTCTTTTATTTTATCCATTTTTCAAGACCTATTTCAAATCACACCTCTCCAAGGAGCCTTTTCCAGTTGTCCTTCCTCTCCTAGAAGTAGTAGCTCTAGCAGAAATTTGCATATTCTTCTCATAGGGCATGTTTACTCCTCCTTTTAGTAAAGCCATCAGTATGTCTTTGAGAGCAGGGGCTCTGCCTTTGCCTCCTGTGCACACCCTCCTGGCTCTAGCACCAGCCATGCCTACCATAGATATGGTGCACATGAAGAATAAGAATGGGAACAAATTTATGAAGACCAATGGATGTGGGGACTGTCCTGGGAAGCTCTAGTACTACTTCTTAGCTACAGGTCACCTCTGTGTCAGAGCATCATCGGAAGTAAACCAGGTGAGGGCCAGATTGTGACAATCTTATAGATCAGGCTTGATTCAGCAGGCAGTGGAGAGCTGTTATTTTTCTACAAAACCTGTTTTTTAGTACGGAGCATCTTCCGTAAACTTGGCGTGTAATGATGTACATGATAAAAAACTGCTTAAGAACAATTAGTTTGGCTGTGATACAAAGAATGAAGAGAGCAGTTCACAGGCTGTTTGCAGGAGTTAAGATGAGGAGAGCAGTGTAATATTTGAAATGTGTTGCCATTTGAAGTAGATTGAGAGATTTATGCCTTGCTACATTTAAAAGCAAAAAGAGCCTGGCAAAGGGAAAACCAGAAAAAGAAAGTAGGAAAAATTAATATTCCAAAGAGCAAAAAATGGGATAAGATTGGGAAGCGACACAGTCCAGATTCAAAAGTATGAAAGTGTGGTAAAATGTAAGAATAGAAATGTGCTTGTTTCTTTAAAAGCTGAAATTTAGCTAAAAAGGATAGATTCTTAAATTGAAGAATCAAACTAAATACCTGAGACTAGAAATGCCTTTGTTTTTATGTTGTTATGTAATGTAATGACTGTACACATTCCTTCTTCTCCCCTGGTTAGTGGATCTGTTAGAGTTGAGTACAACAAATGAAATTTTCAAACAGCACAAGCTGAACCAAAATGACCAGCTCCTCAGTGTTCCAGATGTCATCAACTGTCTGACAACAACTTATGATGGACTTGAGCAAATGCATAAGGACCTGGTCAACGTTCCACTCTGTGTAGATATGTGTCTCAATTGGTTGCTCAATGTCTATGACACGTAAGTTTACATTTTTCTCATTAAAATATAATCACTGAATGAAGTATGTTAATATAAAATATCTGATTTTTAAGTGAAATTTTTTAATAAGTGCTTTCAAATTACTTTCCCAGTGGAAATATTTATGTTTGTTGTTGAAAATGAATGACTTTACAAATCATTGAGCTCTTAACAAACGATAGAACAAAAAAGAATGTGTATCTTTCATTTTAAAACTTTGCTTCAATTTACAAAGACTGTCAAATTTATAGTATTCTTTGCCAAAAAGCTAGGGAAACAATATAGCTAAGTCCTACTTCCTTCTTGTTTCATAATGTCTCACTGTATTTCTTTTTTCAAAATAAAAAATCTTCTATTTATTGTTACAAATTACAATAATTTATTAGCTCATAATAATCTGCTCTACAATCTTTGTAATCCAACTGAAGAGTGATTTGAATTGCCATGAACGAGATAGTCTTTTAATATTCACTTTATTTGCATAGTGGTTATGTGTGCGTGTGTATATATATATGGTGTTTTAAATAATTTATGCTACAGGACACTTTAATATCTGTCATTTAATTAGGTAGTCACTGTTACATAAAGCACACTCACAACTCCCAGCATAACTCATTTGCCATTACTTTGGCCCTTTTGAAAACGACAGTGCATTTGTGAAATAGTCAGTTCTAGAAACACCTGCTGTGGGCTGACATTTCTGAAACATTAGGAATTACTCATTGTTCTGGTAGGGGGTTAAAGTATGCAAAGATGAAATAAGAAAACTAGAACTGGGCCGGGCACGGTGGCTCATGCCTGTAATCCTTGGAAAGCCGAGGGGGGGCAGATCACCTGAGGTTAGGAGTTCGAGACCAGCCTGACCAACATGGTGAAACCCCTTCTCTACTAAAAATACAAAAATTAGCCAGACATGGTGGCGGTCACCTGTAAGTAATCTCAGCTACTTGGGAGGCTGAGGCAGGAGAATCTCTTGAACCCGGGAGGCAAAGGTTGTAGTGAGCTGAGATCGTGCCACTCCACTCCAGTCTGGGTGACAGAGCCAGACTCTGTCTCAAAAAAAGAAAAGAAAACTAGAACTGTTGTTCTGAAATATTTATTACTTCTTTATGTTGGAAACATTCAGAATCCTCTCTTCTATCTTTTGAACCTGTGAGATAAATTATTGTTTACTATATTCACCCTACAGTACTATAGAACACTAGAACTTATTCCCCCTACCTATATGTAATTTTATATCAATTAATGAAACTTTTCCTATCCTCCTCTCTCTATTTTTTTTAATTAGAAAAGTATTTTATCTTTCAGTGTTCATAAATATCTTAATAAAGTCTTTCTAAATAATCAGCCATTGTGTGCTTGAGGGCTCTTAAGAAACTCACTGAAGCACGAGTCTCAGCTACCATAATGAATACGGGATTTACGGTATCCCTGTCTGATATTTTTTAGTACATTTCATTTTAATGCACATTTTAAGTTCTCCTAAGGTAAAATATTACCATTAGCCTTAATCCACCATTAAGTTGCTCTTCAATAATTTAAATCCTCAAAAGATACTTTTTCATAGTAAATTCATCAAAATAGTTGGACAAAGGTGTTTTAACTACAAAGCCTGTAACTTAACTTTTACATCCCAGGAAAATTGCTAAATTCATAGAATACTTTGGAACTCCATTCAGTCCTATAGAATATGGTAGAAGTATACATCTTGAACTACCTTTTAAGGAAGAACTGTGGAAGAGGTTCGGTTGCCTTCTATTGTCCATGGCTCTGACACACTGTTTCCGTTTTCTGGGTCTGCCATAAGAAAGAATGATAGACTGAATGGCTTCAACAAGATAAATCTATTTCCTAACAGTTCTAGACACTAAGAGTGTGAGATCCAGGTGCTGGCCAGGTTGAGTCTTTATGGAAGCCACTCTTTCTGGTCTGCAGATGGTCGTTTTCTCCCTGTGTCTTCACATGATTTTTCCTTGTCTGCTGCATGCTCATCTCCTTTTCCTCTAAGGACACCAGTCATATCAAATTAAGACACACTCTAATGACCTCATTTTAACTTAATTACATCTTTAAAGACCCTGTCTCCAAATGCAGTCACATTCTGAGGTACTAGGAGTTAGGACCTTAACCTATAAATTTTAGGGGACACAGTTCAGTGCCACTTGGTTGGGAGGAAGCAGTGTGTGAAATGGCATGATTCATATTCTAGGGAGTTAAATGTTGGCACAGTTCCACTTCCCACCATCAAATGGGAATGTGGAAATTGCTACACTTTGCCACTATTTCTCATTTAGAAAGACAGTATCTCAAAATTTCTCATTTTTTCATTTCAAAGGAAAAAAAATCTTTCAGGACTAATCTCCCTTCTATGCAAAAGAAAGATGGCAAAGACCATGCTGGATCAGAATGGTGCCCATTCAATGTAGCTTTCTATCTTGGAGAAGAGTATTGGGGATTAATCTATGGAAAAAACAGTTACTCTTATGACAGTAGTGTCAGATGGCCAGAACTGGTTGCCTAGGTTTCTCTAACAACCGTGATTTATTTTTTATTCTAAATAATAGTTATTAACTCTTTTCAACCAATAATTTTGAGAATCAGATAGAAATTACTATCTACCCTCCAATTAGGACATTACAGACTCATATATCTGTGAATCTGAGGAATGGTACCTTGTTCTAACACTTCTATTCATTCAGCCATCCTGACATTCACTCACTAACCATATATCCGTGACTGCCTTCCTTCCTGTCATGTGATATAGCCAGAACTGGTGTTTTCAGCTTCAGCCAGCTCTTGATAATGAGTGATGCACACACAGATCACAGAATTCTCAAAGTAGAAGGATTTGGGGATCTTTAATTCTGCCCTTTTCTCTTTACTAATTGAAAACCTTACCCAGTGAGACAGGAGAATTTATCTACCTATTGCATACTAGTCATAATTAAAGAACTAATATTCAGAGTCTTTTGATAATCATTTGATTATTCTTATCATATTGCCATATCTAGGAAACATAGTACTTAAGTAAACAGCTTTTTTTCCAATTTTAACGTGTACCCACCTCCTGATATTCTGAACTTTGTAAAAAAAATTTATTTTCGTCTGTCATGGATAACAGTAATTCAGATTTTTGGTTCTGGTTGCTGTGTGGGTTGGCAGCTACTTAACATTGGCATCTTAATTTTTCATCTGAAAAATTGAGATTGAAATAAAAATATCTACTTTGCTTACCACACAAAAGGTGATTATGAAGGGCAAATGAACTAATATGTGTAAAGTACTTTATAAAGATAAAATTGATTTCCTTTATGAATTTGCAACCTCAGTCATCTTCCCAGATTAAAAGGTCTTAATTTCACAATCGTCCTTCCAGATTTAATGGACATCAAAAGCGTTTAAATCATGATATAAAGCAATAGTCTGGAGTACTTGGTTTAAATATGGTTTTTTCCTACCAAAAATATTAACCTCATTTGCTGCAGTGTCATTTTTTCCACTGTTCCAAAGATGATATAATTTTATAAAGTAAATGTCTTTACAGTTAAACCAACTTAAAGAGTTGCCTATGAAAACTATCAGGAGACTAAATATTTCAACACTGGACTATGTCACTCACTAATATATTTTACTGTCTCCCGCTTGTCTGTCACATCCAGGTAGCTTATTTACATCAGTGTCCTTTATTGTCTGGTCCCACATAACCTGTACAGTTTGGTCAACCAGTTAACCTTGATGCAAGTCTCTGTCCCACCTGAGTGCATCTTATTTGTTTGTTTTGGTTTTGGTTTTTTTTCAGACAGTCTCACTCTGTCGCCGGGCTGGAGTGCAGTGGCGTGATCTCAGCTCACTACAACCTCCAACTCCCGGGTTCAAGCGATTTTCCTGCCTCAGCTTCTCAAGTAGCTGGGATTACAGGCACGCACCACCACGCCCAACTAATTTTTGTATTTTTAGTAGAGATGGTATTTCACCATGTTGGCCAGGATGGTCTTGATCTCCTGACCTCTTGATCTGCCCACCTCGGCCTCCCAAAGTGCTGAGATTACAGTCATGAACCACCACACCTGGCCTGAACGTGTCTTATCTCTGATGCTCACACCCCTGCCTCTATGCCTTTGCTCAGGCTTTCTCTGTGATACTCTACTTTCTCCTACTTGGGACAGTCATGCCATGATATACCTTCTATGTCTGATTTTAGGTTTCTCTTCTCTGTCACATGTTGAAAAACTAATGACTACGTATTAGTATAGACTACATAGTCAAACTACATAATGACTACGTATCACATGACTACGTATTACTAATGATAGGCAGCCACAATCATACATAATGACTACGTATCACATGACTACGTATTACTAATGATAGGCAGCCACAATCATCTTGTACTTGATTTTTGATTTCCATACATAAAGGATCGTCTCATATATTTTCTAGTTGCGTTCTTATCTTACCTTCCTCAGCTAGTGTGTGAGTTCATCGGGGGTAGGAATTATGTCTTCTACTTTTCTCTTGGTCCCAACAGTACACAGAGCAATGCCGGTATCACAATAAGCCTTCGTAACTGGTGATGGTGTGATGACTGGGTGACTGACAGCGTCAGTTGTCTTCCTGATGATATTCCTTTCTTGTGTTGTAACAGTAGAGGGGGGGTCATGCTTTAATGCATGTTATTTTGACCATTTTTCCCTGTAGGAATCACTTCATCCTTAGCCACATTCGTGTACTTGTCTCAGCTCATTCACAAAGACTTCTGTTATCCTCTGCAAGTCTATTGTCTGACTGGGTCCAGAGAGTAAACATTTCCTGCTTTTGAAATGAAGCAAACATTGTCTGTTTCATGTGATAATTAGGAAACTTCTAAAAGATATAAAGTAGAAACACAGTTTGTAGCATGGCTCTCTGTAGGGTTAATGTGAAACTAGTGTTTCTGTAATTGTGAGAAATGAATGATTATATTAATTTAGAAAGTCTGCTTAGAAGGACTATGCTTATTTTAATATTAAGTATTAATCATTTCGTAGGTTAATTCTGAATGTCGTATACCTACATACTAAGGGTTCAGTAAGTTTATTAGATATGATTTAATATAAATTACAAACTCTAGCCTATTGAGGGAGTACTTTGAAAATACATTGCACCAATCCCTAAGCACGTTTGCCTTTCTTATTTATTACATACTTTACATATCGTAATATGCATACAGAAAATTCCTTTAGTACATATAATTGACAGTGGAGGAATATCAATTAGTATTACTAATAAAAATATCAATAAAATCAATGATTAAATATAGTTTGGCAAGAAGACTGCATAAAATTAAAGTTACATGATTCAAATATTTATGTTTTTAAAATGGCACAAATTGTTAACTTTTATACATTCATATATTTATGTAAACTTTCAGTTATAGGTTTTAAGTGTGCTGTACTTGTGTGTTTAAAACAAATAAGAAAATTGACAATAAAAACCTAAAATGAAAATGGATCCTAAATCTGCAATAATAAAGATAGCAATAAAGGCTTTATTCTGGGCTATGTGTTATTCATAGCAAGGATAATATCTTATTAATTTTTGTAATTATCTTACAATCCCTAGGACTGGGACTACTGTAACTAACATTTGGTAGATTACTCAGCAATTCTTTGATAAGCAATGAAATTAAGAAAACTCTGTGCTTTTAAAGTTAAAAAAACATGTTTCATCTGGTCGACTTATAAGTGAAATAGAAATGATCTCTCCTTAGTGTTGTGTAAAACTATGTTCTAGTGTTGGTTATTTAATACATTCTGGTTTTAATTATAATTTGATACTTCCCCAAATAGGGATTTCACATCTGTCTAAGATCACTGACTATTAAAATTGCAATAGTAATTTATAAAAACTGCATTGACAGAAAATTAAAGACATACTAAGGGCTTATAATTTGCTGAATACTTAAATACCAATATTTATACTTAATTAATACTTAATTACCAATCAGTATTCAGCAAGTTGTAAGCTCTTAGTATATAATTTTCTTGTTTGTGTTCTTGTTTTTAGATATATGATTAGATTTTTCTTGTTGTATGAAGTCACATGTATAAAGTGTGTAGCTCTAGCTATTTTGAATCTTGCATCTACAATTATTAATAGATAGGTTTAATTCATAGTATTTTTAAAGGTGAAATCTTTTCAGCTTGTCATTTTGTTTTAATTTGTCCTTCTTAGTTTATGTGTTATGTACAAAGTGACTTCAAGCTGTGTATTCTTCTAGACTTGGCCAAACACCCTGTTAATATATGTCATGAAATTACAGTATAGGTTTAATACTAGTTGTTGAAAGTTAATAGAAAAGTTGCATCTTTAGGATACAATTATTTTTAATGGTTTACCCCCAAGAAAGTAGATATTCAGAAACAATTAACATGCTATATATGGTTTTAAATGCATCTAGTACATTAACATTCTTATAATTTTAGGGGTCGAACTGGAAAAATTAGAGTGCAGAGTCTGAAGATTGGATTGATGTCTCTCTCCAAAGGTCTCTTGGAAGAAAAGTACAGATGTATGTAAGACCTTTCATATACCAATAGTGTGTTTAGTAATAATAATGATTATAACAATTTACTGGAAACTTACGTTATATAATTTGTTAGTAGTAATAGTTCTCTCTCTTTTTTTAAGCCTTACTCTTACTTTTTTTAAGCCTTACTGTGCCTATACTAAGTTGGACAAAAGGTGGCAGTGCAAAGACTTGGGGCTTTGTGTGAAATGAAAAACTGATTATAACTAAGAGATGAGGTGCCTGGATGGAGTGAGACCTAACTACAAATTATATTTCATTTAATTCTTAGAATAATCCCTCCATAATGTAAGCACCGGGATTTCCATTTTTCTGGCTGAGAAAATTAATGCTGAGATAGGTTAAGAATCTAGTCTAAGACTGCAGAGCCAATAAGGGATGGGGCTAGAATTAGATACTAGGTTTTTCTGACTCCAAAGCCCAAACTTTTTTATTTCTTTACACTTCCAGTGCTTAAAAGAAAAAGATGAACTAGAACCTTTATGGACATAGATGATAATCCTAAATAAACATATTTTACCATTGTGACAAAATAAAACATGATTTTTAAATTTTTGTTATATTTAGATTTACCAAATAAATCAATAGTGTTCCTTTATCTGTCAGTTAATGAAAGGTATCTTGGCTTTGGAAAAGGCTTGTGCTCAGGAGCCAAGGGGACCTGTCTTCAAATTTCTGCCACTTAGTAGCTGAGTGTCTTTGGGCGGGTTATGTGATTTCATTGAATATTGCCAACTAAGAGGTAATAGTATTCCCATTTTACAGTTCAAGAAGCTGAAATTTAGCAAATTTTCTTCAACTGAAACCTGAAGCTAATAATTCCTGCTTGGAAAAGAATTAGGAGTAATGTTTAAGGTACCTAGAAATAGCAATTGTTGAATAAATGGTAGCAATTGCCGCTGAGTCCCCAAACTCTTAACTACTATCACATATATTTTGATTTATTTTTGTCCATAAAATGTGAATTTGATCCCACCATGCTTATCCCGAGATGATTCTTTACAGAGAAATCCATACATTTGTGGGAGAGGATTAGGGATATTCTGTGAATAGAGAGATACTAAAAAACAGTAGGATATTTGATTATAGGCCCTGTAAACTTAGTTCAGTTTTGTGTCTTATATGAACATGAGTACATTTTAATAGCTTTTATTTTCTGGGATTGCTGTGAGGTTATTTGATTTTGAATTTCGGGTCTAGACCGTGATGGCCTGTTTTTCCTATATAGTTTGACAAGAATGTCAGTGAAAAGAGATGTGGATTTATATGAAATGAAAAGCTGATTGTAGGATTACGAGATGGGGTGCTATGATGGAGTGAGAGCCTAGTTAGCCATACAGAAGGAGGCTTTGCACAGAGCTTTTGCTTTGTGGCACTTTATCCAGAATTTAAGTAGTTTTCAGAATCATAATCATGAAAAGATGTAATTTCCAAAGCTGAAGAAGTTATCATTTTTATAATGATCAGGAAAGGAAAATGTTAATGAAAATATCAATGTTACAAAATTAGAAATGGATTTTTTATCATCTCTGATTTGGGGTTTCTTGTGCTACTGAAATAATTAGGGTTCTCTGAAAGTAACAGTTATAGTGTGGCGCTTACTCTGAAATATATGCAAATTCAACCTCAAAGCTTTCATTGTCTATAATTCAACATTAACTTTCAGATTTTGGCAGGGGAAGCAGAAGCCTCTGCAGTGAAATTTCTCATATTTAATTGAATTCACAAAGTATGCCATTTTAGGACTAATTAAATAAGAAATCTCTTGGGTTTTAATCTTTAATCTAAATCTTTACTGGGATATCCAGACTTTGGAATGTCCTGGGGTTTTGTTTTGCTTTTTACTTTGAGGACCTTCACCACTCTGATTCCAGTTTTTATTTCCCCCTTGATATCAGAAACTTCCTCATTATTATTTCCTTTATTAGAATTAATATTCAAGACAGTTTGCTCTTCAAATGCAATGGCAAGGCCGCCATTCAAGATCATTGGTATCTGTCTGAACATTGATTTTATTAATACAATGCCCAATGTCAGTGTCTTAACCCCATAACACCTTTTTCTCTTGGTCCTTTCCTAAGAATATTCCTTGTTTAGGTTCTAACAGTGCCCTGGTCTTTATGCTTATAGCTGGCTAGCTTCCTTGCCTCATCAAAAACACATTTACAGATCAGGCACAGTGGCTCATGCCTATAGTCCTAGCTACTTGGGAGGCTAAGTTGGGAGGATTACTTGAGCCCTGGGAGTCGGAGGCTGCAGTGAGCCATAGTCAGACCACCACACTTCCAGCCTGGATGACAAAGTGAGACCTTAAAAAAAAAAAAAAAAAATTACACATTTTCAAAGCATCCTTTTAAATTATCATTAGCATCTCTTCTGTGCTGATTTATTAGAATTTGAGTTTTTTAGATTATGACTTTCTTATTACCGATTCCTTTACCCTGACACTGCTTTTTGTATCTGACTATAATGTTGAGAATGTGAACTTTTGTAGGAACTTTTATAAGGGTTTATAGAAATATGTCAAAATGTCTAAGGACACTTTTGTCCTTATGTTTTGTGAGTAGTTTTACCTAAATAGTGACATAGTGGTATAGCCCTATGTCTCAAAAGAGGAAAGTTGGGCATAGTTGATCTTGCTGAAAACGTACACTTTTATGTAAAGATTATTATACATATGCATCAACTTTTATTTACTTAACAGACCTCTTCCCAGGGACTGGTTTAAAATAAACATCATACTAAGACTGCTGGATAAATATTTTTGTCTATGATAGCCTTATTTTTTTTAATGGAAAGAAACAAGTAGAGCTCTAACCAAATCTAAGTGAAAAAATTATAATAAAAATGAAATTTATCTTCATTGAATTTGCTTTCCCTATGTATGCTTATAATTAAAGCCATACTTCATTATAATTACTGTATCAATATCACTGAGCTTGATTCAGTTTGAAATTTCACCATTGACGGCATTAGATCTAGCATTATATTCCTTATAAAAAGAGAGAATGGGCCGGGCACAGTGGCTCATGCCTGTAATCCCCAGCACTTTGGGAGGCCGATGTGGGTCAGATCACCTATGGTCGGGAACTCGAGACTAGTCCGACCAACATGCAGAAACCCTGTCTCTCTAAAAATACAAAACTAGCCGGGCGTGGTGTTACATGCCTGTAATCCCAGCTACTTGGGAGGCTGAGGCAGGAGAATTGCTTGAACCCAGGAAGCGGAGATTGCAGTGAGCCAAGATCGTGCCATTGCACTCCAGTCTGGGCAACAAGAGTGACGCTCCATCTCAAAAAGAAAAAAAAAATAAAAAGAGAGAGAGAGAGAAAATGATACATTTTGATCTGATATCAAGTACTGTTTGAAAATATTTTTAGAATCCAATTAATATTTACTCCACTTTCTTCTATTCTTGGAAAATTTCACATGAAGAACATTTAGATTTTAAGTGCTTTTGAATTTTTAGAATTTATTTCCAAAAAGTATTAATTTCTATAATGAAGTGGATTGTTTGTATTTGAAATTCCTTCCTCTTCCAAAAGTAACTTATCTTAGGATATTAGCTTTATTGTTGAAAATTATATAATAATTTTGATCTTCAAAGTATTGTATATGGTGAATAAAAGGTAAACCAAGAGTGGACAAAATAGAAGAGTTTTAATTTTATTGAATTAAGAGAATTATAAAACAGATCATTTTTTTAATGAATGGAAAAACCTAAAAACTTTGTGAAAATATACACACATCTTAAAATTTGATTAAATGTATTTCATTACATAAAGTAAAACAAAAATAGTGTTTATAGCTAATAAGGAATGGGAGACTAGCCCGAAAGAGAAAAAGCACACCTTCTTGTACTTTTTAGTGCTTCTTATATAAAATAGATGTGAATGTAAAAGTCTTTAAAATAAGTTATAATATAGGTATATTTAGTAGAATATTGAATTTAGGAGTGAACACAAAAAGTAGGTAAACAAATCTGTTAAAATTTGAAGGTTTGTTATTTAAGTTACATTTATTCTTTTATTTTTTGTTTTTAATTTTTTTGAGTTGGGGTCTTGCTATGTTGCGCAAACTGGTCTTGAACTCCTGGCTCAAGTGATCCTCCTGCCCTATTCTCTCCAGTAGATGAGATTACAGGCATGCACCACAGCACCCAACTATGTCTATTCCTTTGACAAGTCATGAAGGAAGCTTTATTTTCGCTCATTCTTTCTCAGTAAGAAGGGAAGTTCTTATGAAGGTCATAAAATTAATTCATATGGGCTTATTGTATCATTTTAAAAAGGAAATTTGTGTTTATTGATTTATATTATATATGCATGATTTATGTTTATATGTATATATAACCCATTCTTGCAGGAACGGGTTAACTACATGCTTCTTAAAGTAATCTAATATCATATGTAATGTAGAATATTAAGATCAGAATATTAAGGTCATTGGAATTCAGGAGGCAACTGATCAGATTCATGTCCTTCTGAAATTTTTTTAATCTACATGTTTCAGTCCACATTACCAAAGATATATTTTAAGTAAAAGAACGCTGTAGGCAGATGGAAGTTAACCTCTTGCCTCTCTTTGCAGATCTCTTTAAGGAAGTGGCGGGGCCCACGGAAATGTGTGACCAGAGGCAGCTGGGCCTGTTACTTCATGATGCCATCCAGATACCCCGGCAGCTAGGTGAAGTAGCAGCTTTTGGAGGCAGTAATATTGAGCCTAGTGTTCGCAGCTGCTTCCAACAGGTAAGCATGAAGGATCACTGGTACGCAGGATGTGTTGGGGAAGGGTTTTGAGGATGTTCTGAGACATGGAATAGGGAACTCGGGCTGGAGCCAAATGCTGAAAGACTTTGGGTACCATCCAACAAATGGTATATTTTAATTCCTAAGGCTCATTTGCTTCCAAAAATAGCAACCCTTGCAAAGAGACTTGCTTTTTTTCTTTAATAAAAGCTACAGTCTTTAACCTGTGCCATTAAATGCTGTTCGTTCTGCCCTTTTCCTGTCCTCCTCTCCTACCACTCCTCTCCTTGCTCTCCACTTTCCAGCTGCACTGTTTTATTTCCTTGATTTTATTTTATTTCCTCATCAGCGCCTTTGGACCTGTGTCTGCTGTTTAGACATTCTTCCTTCCCCATTGCCCACTAATTCACTTCTCATACCTAATCCTTATTTGATCTTTAGATTTTAGCTTTAACTCTCACATCCTCTGAAAATCTCTCTCTGACCTCTTCAGATAATGCTATGTTTTCCTATTATATTCACCTTAATATCTTCCACCTCTTCCTTCTCATACTCAGTACAATTATAATTACATACTGAATTATATAATTCATGGCTTAGTGTTTGTTTCTGCTGTAGGAACCTAAGCTCCATGAAGACAAGGACTGTGGCTATCATTTTACTGTTGTATCCTGTCTTAGTTCGTTCAGGCTGCTCTAACAAAATACCGTAAACTGGGTGGCTTTTAAACAACAGAAATTTATTTTCTACAGTTCTAGAGGCTGTCCATGATCAAGGTGCTAGCAGATTCAGTGTCTGCTGAGGGCCCACCTTCTAGTTCATTGCAACCTTTCTTGCTGTTTCCTCATATGATGGAAGAAGTGAATGATCTGTCTTGGGCCTCTTTTTTTGTTTGTTTGTTTTATACTTTAAGTTCTGGCGTACATGTGCAGAACGTGCAGGTTTGTTGCATAGGTATACACGTGCCATGGTTGTTTGCTGCACTCATCAACCCATCATCTACATTAGGTATTTCCCCTAATGCTATCCCCTAGCCCCCCAACCCCTGACAGGCCCCAGTGTGTGATGTTCCCCTCCCTGTGTCCACGTGTTCTCATTGTTCAACTCCCACTTATGAGTGAGAACATGTGGTGTTTGGTTTTCTGTTCTTGTGTTAGTTTGCTGAGAATGATGGTTTCCAGCTTCATCCATGTCCCTTCAAAGGACATGAACTCATCCTTTTTTTATGGCTACATAGTATTCCATGGTGTATATGTACCACATTTTCTTTATCCAGTCTATCATTGATGGGCTTTTGGTTCCAACTCTTTGCTATTGTGGATAGTGCTGCAGTAAACATACGTGTACATGTGTCTTTATAGTAGAATGATTTATAATCCTTTGGGTATATACCTAGTAATGGGATTTCTGGGTCAAATGGTATTTCTGGTTCTATATCCTTGAGGAATTACCACACTGTCTTCCACAATGGCTGAACTAATTTGCATTCCCACCAACAGTGTAAAGTGTTCCTGTTTCTCCACATCCTCTCCAGTGCCTGTTGTTTCCTGACTTTTTAATGATTGCCATTCTAACTGGTGTGAGATGGTATCTCATTGTGGTTTTGATTTGCATTTCTCTGATGGCAAGTTGACCAGTGATGATGAGCTTTTTTTCATATGTTTGTTGGTTGCGTAAATGCCTTCTTTTGAGAAGTGTCTGTTCATATCCTTCACCCACTTTTTTGATGGCGTTGTTTGTTTTTTCTTGGAAATTTGTTGAAATTCTTTGTAGATTCTGGATATTAGCTCTTTGTCAGATGGATAGATTTTGAAAATTTTCTCCCATTTTGTAGGTTGCCTGTTCACTCTGATGACAGTTTGGTTTGTTTGTTTGTTTGTTTGTTTGTTTGTTTGTTTGTTTTGCTGTGCCTTTTGTTGCCATTGCTTTTGGTGTTTTAGTCATGAAGTCTTTGCCCATGACTATGTCCTGAATGGTATTGCCTAGATTTTCATCTAGGGTTTTTATGGTTTTAGGTATTACATTTAAGACTTTAATCCATCTTGAGTTAATTTTTGTATAAGGTGTAAGGAAGAGGTCCAGTTTCAGTTTTCTGCATATGGCTGGGCAGTTTTCCTAACACCATTTATTAAATAGGGAATTCTTTCCCCATTGTGTGTTTTTCTCAGGTTTGTCAAAGATCAGATGGTTGTAGATGTGTGGCGTTATTTCTGAGGTCTTGGGCCTCTTGTATAAGGGCACTAACCCCATTCAAGAGAGCTCCACCCTCAAGATCTAATCATTTCCTAAAGGCTCTACCACCTTGTACCATCTCCTAAGTGGTTAGGTTTTTAACATATGAGTTTTAGGGGAACAAAAGCATTCAGACTATTAGATTTCCTACACCTTGAACATCATACCTACTTTAATAAGTATCTGCTAAATAATTGAATTAAAATGTCCTGAGTTCTTTTTAAGACAAGATTTTAAATATATATATATACATTAAAGATGTTATTAAAGTGTCAGTTTTTTTCTTTGAAACTATGCATACAAAAGAAAGATACACAAAGTTTTATACTGATCTAAGTTACTAACTTTAAACTGAGAAAGCACTTTAGTTTCTTTTTAATGTTTACTGCATATAAAGACATTTTAGAAATGTTACTACTGATGTTATACATATGCATAAAGTACAAGTCTACAGATATTTTGGCAAAGCATAGCCAGTGATTTATCATTGCTAGGGGGAAAAAAAAGGCTCACACCCTATCTTTGAGGAGAATTGATGTCATGGGTTATTACATTTTATAATGGCCCTTTTTCTTGTTTTAGAAATACAAAAAATATCAAATGCAAATTCTAAATATGATTTATAGTCATACATGTAGGTTCACAGAATGACCTCAACAGCAACAGGAGGATGAAATTGGTAGAAATTTTAGCTTTGCACTTAAGAAAATTGCTTAGTATTGGGACTTGTAGAGGGATTGGGGAGTTTTATGTAATTTATCCTGATAAATTTGAAAATCCTGCAAAGTACATCCATAGCAATATGCTTCCTGTGTGATGATATAATGGGACTGGAGCAGGACACACAAAAATGACAGCTTTTATTTAGCATTTATAATGGACTTCAAGTTTGTAAAATTATCAGTGAGTCTTTCACAAGTTTTTACTGTCTTAGATTAATTTTTTTTTTTTTTTTGAGATAGAGTCTTGCTCTGTCACCCAGGCTGGAGTGCAGTGGCATGATCTCAGCTCACTGCAACCTCCACCTCCCAGATTCAAGCAGTTTCTCCTGCCTCAACCTCCCGAGTAGCTGGGACTACATGTGCACGCCTCCACGCCCAGCTAATTTTGTGTGTGTGTGTTTTAGTAGAGATGGGGTTTCACCGTGTTGCCTAGGCTGGTCTCAAACTCCTGAGCTCAGGCAATCCGCCCACCTTGGCCTCCCAAAGTGCTAGGATTACAAGCTTAAGCCACCACGCCTGGCCGAATGAGTTTTATAGAATTATTTATGTAAAAAGATGACTTTGAATTGGGTGGTTTTGGTTTTTGCTTTTGTTTCTTTCAAAAGCTGAGTATATTGAATTCTTGGTATTTTTTTACTTCTTCCTATGTGACAATTTCTGCTTTTTCTACTCATAAGTTCTAGAATTTTCTTGACTTGAAGAACCTTAAAGCATTGTGATTTAACTGACACGGAAAGAGTTATATAGTTTCCTCTGCTGCACAAATTTTCAGAAGATTATGAAGCAACAACACTTGCTACCATTTAAATGAAGACATTTCTTCACTTTTAATATATATCTTTTTTCACCAGAATAACAATAAACCAGAAATAAGTGTGAAAGAGTTTATAGATTGGATGCGTTTGGAACCACAGTCCATGGTTTGGCTGCCAGTTTTACATCGAGTGGCAGCAGCAGAGACTGCAAAACATCAGGCCAAATGCAACATCTGCAAAGAATGTCCAATTGTCGGGTTCAGGTAAGGCCTGCCAGTGCTGGAGGAGGCTATTTTCTGTTCCCTTTGCGTAATCTCAGTGGTACGTCCATCCTCCATTCCCATTTGGAGGTTTGCCTTCTAAATACATGGTATGTTCAGCATGTCTCATCTATCAAAAAGTAGCATTTCTTCTTATAACTACTACATGAAGCATATTTTATTATTGTTGCTATTATTATTTTCATTTACACTACTTTGGTCAGAACCAGAGATTTCTATGAGTGTCCATTTACTTAGGTCACAAAAATGATTCATGCATGAAAATTGTATGGCTGATTATAAATATATAACCCTGATGGAATTTGGTGAATATTCTGAGGTCTTTGGGGTCAAACTTAGCAAACAGGAAGCAATGTTTAATTACCGGCTGAGAAGTAACCAAATGACTTTGTGTTACTTCTGCCAAGTTTGATATGAAATACATTAACCTGACTTCTTCCCATGAGGAGCACTGCTGAATGCCATACTTCAATGTAATCAGTGTTTCAGACGAGCAGATCAGAGATTAAGGTTATGGGAGGATATTCAGGAGATAGTGTATTGAGAAGTAGCTCTGGAGTCAGGCTACTTGGACTTGAATCCTGGATCTATTGTTTGGCACTGAGACTTTGAATAAGATACTTGGCCTTCTTGAACCTGAGTTTCTTCAACTTCAGATTCTATGAGTGTTTCCTCATAGTAGTAGTTAATACATGAAAGTGTCTAGGGTAGTACCTATCACAGAGTAGGCATTCAGTAAATGTTGGCTCTTTTTGTTACTACCAATAACATCATTAGTGTGATAGTAGCTAAACCTATGAATGTATTGTTGAACATCTTCATTAAGTGGAAATGCCAGAAAAACGTGGACAATGCTGTTGCTCAGTAAAAGGCAGGATTAGAGAGAGGTATCATAAGGGAGAGAACAGGATTCTTCAGAGAAGTAAAGAAGCATAGTGTTGTGGAAATCAAAAGAGAAGGCTTTAGCAAGATGGTAGAGGTGTTAAGTGCATCAGAAAGATTCTTTGAATCAGAAGTCATTGGGAATCTTAGAGAGGATTCTATCCATGTCATTATAAAGATGGCTCAGGAAAATACATAGGCTAGTATGTGCAAACAACTTGTTTAAAAAATCTAACTATAACTTAAAGAAAATATGTCAGGATATTGAAAATTGGAAGATGGTAAGTGATATGTTGTCTTCCTTTTACTTGCATGTATATTTTTCCTGTTTTCTACATTGAGAATGTAGTACATCTAAAATTTTTAATTTTTGAATGAAAGAGAAATATGTCCAGAGTTGATACCTGGTTTAGGCACAAGGCCGAGCAAAGATTTCTTCAAGCTAATGGTAATTTAATTACTGCACAAAGATTACCCATGAAGGGAATGAATAAAAGAACAATTCCAATAGTAAAATAGGGTCCAATTGGAATAGGTCTGATTAGCTTAGTTGTAAAAAGATGCATCTTTCTCTGTGTCTTCAGAGAATGAATGGAAAGGCAAATACAGAAATAAAGATAGAGAAATATGTCTATTATAGAATAATCTTATATAATCTTCATTCAGACTGTCTCTCAAGCTTCTACCATATATTTATATATATATAAAATATTCATTTTCCCCAAACTTTTATAAATACTGCTAGAAGTTTTCACTAATTACCTCCAAATTAAATGTTAATGAAATCTTAGATTTACAGAATGTTTTGTAAGCTGGGAATTTTTTCAGTTAGAATCATACACAGTTGCTTAATAGTGGTTGCATAAATAAATTAGAGCTTTAGTTCTCTTTCTTGTAAACAAAGTGAAGGTAGGTAATCCAAGACTGTTTTTTATGACCACTTGGGCCCTTAGCTCTGTTTTCATGCGCTGTCATCCCTAACATGTGGCTTCCATCTTCAAAGTCACTTCATGCTAACAAAGTGACTCTTCTGGATGTCAGATCCATTTTCCAGTGGGGAGGAAGAGGGAGCATGCCTCTTCCCAACTGAGTCAGTCCCTTGAAATTCCAATTAGAACCCCACCGAATAACTTTGGTTTGTATTGCACTGGTCACCACCATCAGCAAGAGCGGCTAAGAAACAGCAATTTTCTCAAGGCTCATTGCTAAAATGTTTTAACAGCACAAGGGTATGTTACCAATGAGAAAGGAAGAATGGCTATCTGCCAAAGGAGTATTCAGCAGAAGATAAAATTCCATTTAGAAAGAAGATGTCAATCATACCTGTCAAGCCATGCTGATAGACCAAGAGATGTTGTTAGTGTATGTGGTTGTTTCAAACCAGTAGCTTCCTTGGCAAAAGTAAGCTGGCTGTAGTATATACAGAATGATTTCCATAAGATTGATTTGCAAGTGATTTTTCAGGTCATTCTAGAAGCTACTCAGCACTTAGTAGTTTATAGTCACACAACCTTTAAATTTTGCTTCCATTCTCATTCTGTTGGTTGTATCATTTAATTTTTTTCTATAGATATGGGTATAATTTATGTTCTTAATTCTACCAGCAATGCTGACAGAATATATTTGGGAGAAGATGTTTTCCACTGAGACTGATAGAAACTGGTCATCTAAGGTTTTGCTTTTTTAAGTACGATTCTACAAGTAGAAGTCAATGTGCAGTGTCATTCTTATGCCAGAGATTTTAAAACACCATTTCCATTCAAGGATGCATTGTGATAAAGGCTCTATTTAGTTTTTCCTTTGTTACACAGTATTTCTTGATTTCTTTTTTTTCTACTGACTAATTTAAACCAAATATAAAAGTGCTCATTGTTAAAAACTGTATCTTTGTGAGGGAATTTTAAAATTCATTTCTTATTGATGGTGTAATTGATATTTTAAAATTTGATGTTTCAACTTAATAGATATAATTCTTTTCTTGTCCATCACTTTCCATTCATATTCAAACATTAAAATAAACCTTCTGACATGTG
Organism: Piliocolobus tephrosceles; assembly: GCF_002776525.5. NCBI lineage: Eukaryota > Metazoa > Chordata > Mammalia > Primates > Cercopithecidae > Piliocolobus > Piliocolobus tephrosceles. The sequence goes on from NC_045438.1 coordinate 43,844,548, forward strand.
TATTTGTCTCCCTCTCATGTATAAACAGATGGAAGCATGTTTCAGAGACTTGAACTCCAAAATTTGATTTTTTTTTTTTTTTTTTTTTTTTTTTTTTTTGGTAAATTTGGATGAGTGAAGTTTCTTACCGCAAATTTGGACTAAATAATAGTAATGCAAGCCAATAAATTTTCTTTTCTTTTCTCTAGGTATAGAAGCCTTAAGCATTTTAACTACGATGTCTGCCAGAGTTGTTTCTTTTCGGGTCGAACAGCAAAAGGTCATAAATTACACTACCCAATGGTGGAATATTGTATACCTGTGAGTACTAACCCACTGTTTTGTTTTTAATACATTGCCATTGAATTAACTAATATCTAAAATGTTATTGTTTATTTAGACTTAATCTTTTTTGAAAAAATATCACTTTGAAGATTATGTTTTTTGTTTTAAGTAAACTCGTTTATGTTGAATTAATTAGTGCAAAAAAAATAGTAACTTTTTTTAACATCTGTGTTTTGATTTTAAACTTTTTTGGTAGCAAATTCTTTTAAGAGCTGATGCTGACCTACATTGAAAATGATACTATGTAATGAAAAATCATGTTTTTTTAGACATATTTATGTTTCCATAGTTACATACTATATTCATATTAGCAAAATACAGAAAATGGAGATATTAAAAATATAATTCCTAATTATAGCTCCTATATAAACTACCTTCTAATTTTTCCATGTCTCTGGTTTTAAGATTCTATTCATATTTATATTTATATTTATGTATTTTTGTTCCTGATATTTTTCACTCAACATTCCATTTTGTCACACAGTATAATTTTTTTTTAGTCACAAAATTTTTAATTGAGTGAATTACTACAGGTTCCCTTAAATTTGGACATTTCGTTTATTTTCAATTTTCTGATGTTATAAATAACACTTTTACAAGTATCTTTGTGAAGGTAGCTCATTCCAGATATTATGTAAATTACATTGCAATAGAATAAAGCACTATAAGTAGGTTATTTGAGTCAATGAATATGAGTATTTTTTATGGTCAAAATACTTGATGTTAAGGTTTTTTTTCAAAAGAGGTTTATCCCACTTTACATTATTATCACATTTTGTTAAAGTTTCAATTTTACTGTAGCCCCACCAGCATTGGACATAAGTTCTTGTTGTTCCTTTGATTTACAGCTATTTTTACCTGAAGTTATCCTCATGTTCTATTAATAGCTATTCTTTTACTTCCTTCCAAATAGTGCCCAAGTGTATTCATCAAGCTATCTATTTTCTTTGGTTTAGGGAATTGAGTTACTTTTTTGGATCATAAATTGCAGGGCTGCAATACTTATAAAAGATACACATATAAATCTCACACTCATAGGTATCTTATCGCAAATAAATAAGTGCCCTGTGTATGGAGAAGAAATCTCTAGAAAATATTGGTGAATTATAATGGAGGAAGTGCCCATACCACATAATAGCTTTAACCAGGAAAAAGAAATCTCCCCAAGAAAATTTGTGAAACATCATTTATTACTATTATTAACTTATTTGTTCACCCAACAAATTAATACTGAACATTTTGTAGGTGTCAGGCCCTCTTGTCAAAGAGAAACAAAACCAGACACTAGTTAAAATGGTAAGGACAGATTTTAATCAATAATACACTGATTATACACATAAACTTCTGTTTGTACAGAGGTGACTGGGTGTTTTCAGGAGGGAATAGACTGGGGAAACAAAAGAGGGACTTGAGCAGAGGCAAGAAAGTGAAAACTGACCCAGCATTGGTCAGCATCAGTTCCATCAGACCAGCTGTGTCTGTGAGCTGGCAATTGTCAAGAGTTAGGATTCTACCATTCCAGAAAGCCTGGGAGACAGGGGCCCTATCCTTCCTGATGATTACACTTCAGAGAAATGACTTTCGGGTCCTTGAGAAAGACACCCCTGAGTTGTTGGAGATACATACACATTTCAAAGGGACAGAGGAAGGATTCCTCATTGTAAGCCCTTTTTTGTAAATGTCCTAAGAAAGAATGAGCAGGGACCTGTCTTCAGGTGTTGGCTAGAGCGAACAGTAAATTCTTTTGGCTGCTTGGAGTTTGTTTTTCAGGCAGACACTTTAAGAGGGCAGATGCCTTAATGATCCCCTTTTTTAGAGTAATCTAGGGATGTGGCCTTGAACTGTTAGGAATTATGTTCATGTTTGTTCAAGTTTTTTAATGGAGAAGTGGGTGGAAGGGTATGGACAAAATTATTTGTGCTGAAAATTTGTAGTTTTTACAGGTCAGGGCTTCAGTAAAGAACAGAGCTTACTGGAGGCCAACACAAATTTGGTCAAGGAGAGAATCCTTGTCAGTCATTTCAGCTCTGATAATGTATCATAGTATACCCAGAAAGACAAGATTGTGGACTTTCCTGCTACTCTCCCTTTAGGAGGAAGAATGTGTGAGAATGAACAAGGAAACAAATAAATGAGGTTATTATAGATTGCAGTAAGTGCCTTTAAGGAAATGGATATATAATGAGATAGAATGATTAGAAGAGACACTTCAGATAAAGAAATCAGTAAGATTTGTCTGAGCTGACATTTGAGTTGAGACCAAAGTTTGAGGGAAATTCAGCCCTGTAAAGAACTAGTAGAAGCATATTTCAAAAAGAAGAAACAGAACATACAGTGGTGTGAGATGGGAAAAAGGTTAGCGTGATTGGGCTACAGAAAGTGGAGCCTGTTCCCCAACGGGCACATGGAAAGGAGCACTGGCTACACAACTGGAAGTGCCCAGTGCAAAATGAAACTGGGGGGGGCCCCTTGTTTAACAATTATTAAGACTTCCAAAGTGGCAACATCAGAGCAGTAAATCAAGTTCAAGGCCCTTCTGATTGTAGGGCCCTGTGCAACTGCATAGGTCCAACATATTTGAAGCCCACACTGAGATTGGGGAAGAGGTGGGTGTAACCAGGGGACAGAAAGAAACCAGGACAAATTTGATGAAAGAGAGACAATAGTAGGAGATGGAATTAAAAAGAAAGGCAACTATCAGATTGTATAGAACCCCGGGGATCATTGTAAGGAATTTGGATTGGGGAAAAATGTCATAGTAATATTTACATGAGTAGCTATTATAGAAATTTAGAAAGCTGATTATAAAATGCTAGTATCAAAATATCATAAAGTAAATATATGTTGTTATAGTAAAGATATATAAAATTACTCTTTTTCTTGGTCTTAAATGTATAATAATTCTTAATGGCTTTACAAAATACCCAAACAATTTGAAACCCACGTATCTTCAACAGTTGTCATCCAGTGGGTGCATGCTTAAGAATCACTGATAAACGTTTGAATTCCACTCTCCAACTACCAATTTTAAATGAAATCTGTAAGTTACCCAAAACTGTTCTTGTTGCATAGTCTTTCAAAAGTCGCTGTTATCATTTCCAAGATTGCAGCTTATCCTGCATTATACAAGGATAGCTTCATTTTTCAAGATATCCTTTCCCTATTTCTGAGGCTTTGTGGTGATCTTATCAACAGCCTACTTATAAATCATCTGTATGACAAGTTACTTTCTGCATTTGACCCTACAACTTTTTGTAAAATAACTAGAAGTATGTATTAATTGAATCTTTAAAAAGATGCTTGCATTTAATAGCAATTAATGACCTGATTTAACTGCTTTCTGAAATTTCTTTCTTTTCACCCACGTTCTTTACATTTGCTCTACTGTTTTATTTATGGTTCATCCACCTTTTACTCAACATTTCCTAAAGTCATTTCATGTCTGCCTTAGAAAATGAACTCAAGTGTGGATTTGTTCAGTACAGTGATAATAAGCACCATTTGAGTGTTAAATGGATCAGACCTTTCCATATGGACCTTGATGTTTACATTCCTCAGAGTGTGTCTCCCTTTTTGGTTAAGAAGATGCTCCAGTCACCTTACTGACTTCATCTCTTTCCTTTTCAAAGTCCTTTACAGCTTACTCTGAATGTTTCTATTTTTAAGAACTTTCTGCAATTTAGAAACCTTATTTTAAATCCACAATGCACCCTAAATGTTTTGCCAATATATCTGCTTATGATTTATGGTAATGTTTGCCTTTAGCTGTAAGAAGACTAATGGTATATGAATGAAATATCATGACTCATGAAAGTGTTTTATGATATTGATAATTTATATATATGTAAATTATCTGAAGAAATGTAGCAGAATTTTTATTTCTCTAAGAAATGACTTTTTGTCTTATTTCCCCCTACTATTCTATAATCCAAATTTGTACATTTAAGAATTATTTCATTAGGCTTAATAAGAGTTGATCTTCAAGAGACAGCATGACACAGATGATATTTAATGCCTGTCATCATTCTGTCTCCATATGTCCAAATCCTACCTTCTCACAAAAACAGCTCACCTCCCACTTTGTGTGTGAAATCTCCCCCAGCTCCTCCAGTTTTACCCTCATCAAAGCACTTAGTTCAGAGGCCTCTGCCAATAGCCTCTACTTTACCAATTAACTTTTGATTCTATGTTCCCTTGTATCATTTTCTAACTGTGCGGTGTTTTTGTCTTCTCAATTATCTTTTTACCTCCTTGAGGACTGGGATGACTTTTATACTTTTCTCCCTGTGTTAGTTACATTTGCCTCATAAAAGCCAAATGAGCTCATATCTGAATTTATAAATACTAATTATAGAATATTAAAGCTGGAATTAAAGCTCTAAGAGATCATCTAACTTATCTTTATTTTGAAGAAAAAACTAAGTCTTAGAGAAGGTAAGTGGTTTGTGCAAAGTTGATGGCATGGATTTAGTGACTTAACTCCATTAGGTGAACACACACACACACACACACGCAGTTGGAAAATAGGAGTTTATATATATCCTAGTTGGAATATTATGTTTGTTGAATACCCTTTTACATACCAGGCATTTTGCTAGGAGTTGGAAATACAGAGAAAATTTCATGAAGGAGAAAAAATACCTCTATGTGGAGAAATTCAAGACTGTAATATCTTTTTAGAATGATTAAAAATCAAGACAGTAGTCAATTTTTTTTCATATTATCCATGCACTACATCTTTGAATTCAGGGATTATTTTTTGTAAATAAATAGTTATGTCTTATATTAAGATGTTCAGATTTAAATTTTTTAATTTATGATGATTTAATTTTGTTGTGAAAATTACCCTACTCAGATCTTTAAAATCATCTTTGTTGTAAGTAACCAAAATTTAATTCAAGTTAGAAACATTTTTATATGTTAGGGCATATAAAAGATAGTGTGTGGTTTTGTTTTTTGAGATGAGATCTACTCTGTTAGTGAATTTCAAGTGTATTATCTGTAGCCACATGCTGTACATTAGGTCTCCAGAATTTATTTGTCATATAACTGAAAGTTTATACCCTTTGACCAGTCTCTTCTCTTTTCCTCCACCTCCCAGCCCCTAGTAACCACTATTCTACTCTCTGCTACTATGAGCTTGACTTTTTTTTTTTTTTTTTTTTTAAGATTCCACATATAAGTGAGATCATGCAGTATTTGTCTTTCTGTATCTGGGTTATTTCACTTAGTATAATGTCCTCCAGACTCATCTAAGTCATTGCAAATAACAGGATTCCCTTCTTTTTTTATGACTGGATATATTTCACTGTATTTTCTTTATCCATTTATCTGTTGTAGGATACTTAGGTTGATTCTGTATCTTGGCTATTGTGAATAACACTGCAGTGCACATAGGAGTATAAATATCTTTTGGAGATAATGATTTTATTTTCTTTGGATATGTATCCAGAAGTGGGATTACTGGATGATGCGATAGTTCTATTTTTAATTTTTTTTTTTTTTTTTTTTTTTTTTTTGAGACGGAGTCTCGCTCTGTCGCCCAGGCTGGAGTGCAGTGGCTGGATCTCAGCTCACTGAAAGCTCCGCCTCCCGGGTTTACGCCATTCTCCCGCCTCAGCCTCCCGAGTAGCTGGGACTACAGGCGCCCGCCACCTAGCCCGGCTAATTTTTTGTATTTTTTTTAGTAGAGACGGGGTTTCACCGTGTTAGCCAGGATGGTCTCAAACTCCTGACCTCGTGATCCGCCCGTCTCGGCCTCCCAAAGTGCTGGGATTACAGGCTTGAGCCACCGCGCCCGGCCCTATTTTTAATTTTTAAAAGAACCTTTAGACTGTTTTTCGTAATGACTGAACCAAAGATAGTTCTTCTTTAAATTGGAGAGTTCTTCTTTAAATTTCACATGATTTATAAAAGTTCATACAATTGCCAACAGGGAGAGAGAACTGGATAGGGTTAAATACTAAGAATGGGAAATGTTTAGAATAGCTACTCGGGTCAATCATGAGTCACACAGAGATGAGTAAACTGATTGCTACCTTGCCACAGGAGTGCAGCTGAGGTTAATTGGCAAGGATTTGTAGTTTATGACTCCCTCATTGCTCAGCAGCTTTGGAATTAAAAGATGAAAAGTATATTTGAAGGCCAAGGGAGTGAAAAATTCAAAGGTGTTAATGATACTGTAGTTGATTTGAGGTATCCTCATGCTGAAGAAATCCTGTGGTGGGATAAAGGGCTGGAGATCAAGATGATGGGGAAAGAAGAGGTTTATTTATAATATAAGAAGTGAGAAGAAGAGTCAGAAGATTCCAGTCAGTGAAAGGTTTTTTCAAGTTAGAGATTTTGGACTAAAAGCTGTTTTAAGTTATAATGAGGCCTGAGGTATGGCCACACCCCAATGTGTGACTGAAGTAGGACACAGAAGGTTCTAGAAATGAGATGGTTTTTAGAAAGTCATCACTGCATCTCTAGAATTGAAGTGACAGACAGGTGATAGCCCTGTCTTGCATTGTACCATCAAAGGAGAGGGGAAGGGCACATTGGCTTTAGTAGATGAAGCTAAGGGAAAAGGGTGTTTAGGAGAGAAAAAAAATATATTTTCTTCCCATCTTAGTTTCATAGTAGAGGCTCCTGTAACAAAAGATAGATTAACAAGAGAAGTGCATACAAATTGATTTAATATAAATTTTACATTACATGGAAGCCTTCGTCAGGAAGAGAAGACCCAAAGAAAACATGGAAGCCTGTGTATTTTTATGCTTAGGTTTGATGAAGAGTGGACAGTTGTATAAAAGTATGATTGAACAAGAAGATATGACCTAATGCTAATGAACTAGGGGAATTTAGCAAGGCCTGTTTGTTCGGATTCTTCTCTGTGTCCTCCTGTCTTCAGTGATAAGGATGTTTCTTCCCTCCAGGAATAAGGAGGGCACCTCTCGATTAAGGGTGTTATGACCCTTTAGGTAGGAAGCGTGGGAGAAGGTCAGAGAGATCTTGCTACATCTGCTGTTCTCCTAATGTGCCACATTTGGAGGTAGTGTGTCCTGAACCCTCGCCAAGTATAAACATCCTTTTCTCTTGGTTTTTATGAAAGAGAGATTATACAGCCACTAACGAAAAAGATTATATGGGAGATGGCATTATCATGGGAGCATCAGGATTGATTCAAGTAGGTAGGTTGAAACAGTAATTATGAACAAGATGTAAGGGAATGTGTTAAAGATCACAGAATCCACTGTAATGGAGAAAGAAAGGTAGATAGGCAGTGTGCATATGGTGAGGTACAGTAACCCCATCCATGGAGAGAAAATGTGAAATAGAGCAAGGTAATGGAGGAAATAGTAAAAGGAAAGGAGGAAATAAGCAAGGAAAGATTAGCCAGGATAGAAAGGTGGTTTGAGAGACGTGTTTGCTCGGGGAGAAGAGACGGGATATTTTCAGAATTTTCTAGCTTGAAAGGTCAACAGCATCAGCTGCTTCCCGCATTTCAATTGCAAGGGTAGATTCATTGTCAATGTCATAGTTCAATTGCTGAGCTTTACATAGGACTAGTTTGTACTGGTAGCTTTGATGAGTTTAGTGAGAAGAGGTGACGACAAGAAAAAAATACCTTGATGAGTAGCAGCTTATTAAATTAATACCACTCAAAAGAGATTTATATTGCAGGTTTTAAGCAAATACAGTTGTTTTTAAAGCAAGAGGTTCAGACATATTCTTGTTGAATATTGATTAACATATAGGGAAATAAGCCAAAATTACATGTTTTTCATGAGAAGAATCATATTTTCAGTGAGAAGAATTACAATTTTCTAGTAAAAAAGTCGAATTTCTTGTTTAAGTTAAAAGATAAATTATGCCTTTTTTAAATGAACTATATGCCATTGGCAAAAATAAAACTCACAGACAAAAACAAAAAGAACAAAGAAAAAAAATCTAGAAGCAGTTGTTTTGACCAATCCTGTCCACCCCTGCCAACATCAATGCACTTCGTAAGACTATAAAAATCAAATATTTTAAAAATGCTGATTCATTCTTTGGAAAGCTCTACCTTGAGTTAGGGAAGTTTGGTTTTTGGCAGTCTTGTCTCTTCAGATGTGACACGGGGTGTTTGCCAATATACTGAAAACGCAGCATCACGGCTGTTTCTCTGACCTCAGCATCCTGAAGTGGTGTTACAGCTTCTGCTCACCTTACGTTGTTTTCCCAGTAGGTCCAGTGCATTTAGATTTGTCATTAGCTTTTAAGGTGAGGTTTGGGCAAAATCCATTTTACTTTGGATGATTTATCATCCTACTGATTCTTGACTCCTTGGTGATTCTGCTAATGCTAATTTTTTTAGCTTCATGTTTTTTCATTAGGACTTGAAAGTCTCTGAGCTTTTCTTACTGATTGCATCCTATCCATTGAATTCAAATGTGTCTGAATTTCAACTTGTTGAAATCATTGAAACTTAAATAAAAACTGAGAGGTTGTTTTATAGTTTAAAAAAAAAAAACTGTTAAGAATGTCTTTAAAATAAGTCTTGTGATAATGAAATGTACCGCTTAGCAGTATGTGTACACCAGTTGGGACTACTGATTTCTATATTTAAGAAGTAACTCTTGCTAATGAGGGTGCTGTTCAACAATGATTTTAGCACTTGTGCATGATCCAAATGATAATGTTTAATTATTCTGCTTCTGTGCCAAATGACTGTGTTTTTTTTTTTTTAATATATAACCTTGATTTACCTCTTTGTAAGTCCTTGGTTTCCTCTGTATGTAACTTATTCATATTTATAATTAACAGTTTAAATCCACTGTTTGGAGCATTAAGGAATTAGTTAATACTGATATCTCAAGTTAAGAAGTGGCCCCCCAAAAAAATTGTTGGGAGAATTAAAACAAATATTTTTTTGTTTTGTTTTGTTTCTTTTTTTGTGGTTCTTTATCTTGTTTTGTGTAAATTGTTTGGTAATTAGATGTTATGTGTTACAGGATTTCACTTATTTGGTAGCATTGTAAATCGTTTCCTTTTGTGTGCTGCTTTGTGGGTCTTCAGGGATAATAGTAAGAGTCCTTTAAGCTGACCTAGTAAAGCCGTTTATTCAAGGATCACTTGATTATGAATACTGGGGGATTTAGCTTTTCTACATTCTAGATTCTTCTATACCTTATCCTTGCTGCTCCTTGTGATACATATTAGTGAAAAGGGAACTTTCAGCCATATATTAATGCTTTTGAAGTTCAGTAGTGCATAGACTTCAGCATAAAGTAAGATTATACACTTTGCAACATGAACAGGGACATATAGAAGGATACACATACATTCATATAGAGATACACAAACTCAAGCAAAAGATACAGTAACTCTAAATTATGTCCCATATGAAGTATCTATATTTGTTCTCTATGAAGGATAAAATGTCAAGAAAATGTAAAATTTCCTAACTGTATTTTGGTTGGTAAAATACAATCTCAAAAGTAAAAAATTATTTGATTTTGCCTTGCAAGTGATTTTCTTTAGGGTTTTTCTTTAGCGTTTTGCTACAAATAGATGTATCATAGGGTAAATTTCATAATTCAGTGATACTTTCCATATTTTATTCATTTATATTAGTTGGTGGGGAACAAGTAAAAAATTGATTAATTCTTATTGTACCGGTAAATTTTTATTGTCTTACGGCTACTTAATAGCAGTACAGTGGAGTAAAGTACATTTTCAGAATTCACATGCCCACTTGTCTGTGTAGGTTCAGTTCTAAAATGTTTTTCACAGTGAGTCACCATCATTAGCTTTCCAAAATGACAGTTTGAAGGACAACCCTAATTTGTATATGTGAATTTTTATGTGCTTGTTGAAAATCAGTCCAGAGGCATCTGGGGAAGATAGTGGTAGCATGGCTTCAGAGTTTTTTCATATCTTTTGCCTTTGCCATTTTCCTTCCATTTCTAAAGTAGTTACATTTATAAAGAGATATTTGCAAAGAGAACAGCTAGACAGCAAAACTAAAATGTACAATGTTTGCAACCAAACCAGATGACAAGAGAGATCCAAAATAAACCCAGGTGGCGACAAGCCACCACCAGCCACAAAACGTACAAGACATCACTGCCTGTATGAGAGGAAAGAGAAGGAAGTAAGGGTGCCTAAGAACTGGATAGCCCCCAAAATAGGCAACAGATATTTAATGGAAAGCTGGCTTGAGAGCAGCGCTAAACCTGGAAGGGTTTTGCCATGCACAGAGACTAGGGTAAAAATGTGTGACATTTCTAGAATGCTCTTGCCTGCTGTGAGCTCTCAGACTGCACCTATCAGGGCTTCCTGCTAGAAAGAAGGTCTCACGCTGAGCAAAACTTCTGGGAACAGAATCAACATGGAGCATCTCAAGGCAACAGAAATGAAAGGAGAAGGCCTAGTCCAAAATGTGCGTGTGTGCTGGTAGAGGGTATGGGGGAACAGGACCAGGAAATCCCAAACTCAAGTACTGCTATGAATGGAATGTATGTATCTCCCAAAAATTCATGGGTTGAAATCTAATCCCTAGCGCGATAGTGTTAGGAGATGGGGCCTTGGAAGCCATTAGGTCATGAGAATGGAGCTGTCATGAATGAAATTAGTGCATTCATAAAAGTGACCCCAGGGAGCTCCCTCTTCCCTTCCACCATGGGAGGACACAGTGAGAAGACGGCTGTATATGACCCAGGAAGCAGATTCATTGGACAACAAATCTGCCAATCCTTTGATCTCGGACTTTCCAGCCTCCAGAACTGTGAGAGATAAATTCCTGCTGTTTAATTTAAGCCACTCAGTCTATAGTATTCTGTTATAGCAGACTGAATAGATTGAGACACATACTGTAATTGTAAATACTACACAAAAGCAAAAAAAGAGGAATCTCTGTGAAGTTAGAAAAACTTTCCTCAATCTCACTTCTTTATAAAAGTTTAGGAAAATTAATTATACAACCAAAAAAAAAAAAAAATTTAGCAACAAAAGTATCAAGACCAAATCTCATATAAAGCAATTTTAAGAAAAAGATATAAGGAACAAAATTTTATCATGACAAATAAAGCATGCCAGTGTAACTACTTTATGAATGGGGGGAAAATAGAAAAGTGAATCTATACTTTAATGTTTTCACTAATCATATGGGTGGTAGTATTGGTATTAGTGTTCTAAGACTATTGTGTACGTAATACGAAAAAAAGCAAATGAATAATTATGGGATTGTCTAGGTCTTTCATCTCTTGTGTCCTTGAGAACCAGATTTTTGGTTTTGAAAAAATGAGATAGAGATGTATTAGAAAACAAGTTAAGTTAAATCAGAAATTTGAATTGGAATCATCAATGTAACTTCAAGAGAAATTTCACCTTCAAATGCATATTTCCCAGCTCTGTGCAATGAAAAAGCCTATTAACACTGAAAAGGCCTAAAAGGTGTGCTTGGAACATCTTGTAATAGTAGCTAATAAGGAAGCTGTTGAAGACTGTTAGAGTCACATTAAAAGTTGCCAACTGAACTTGACGTTCAATAGTGAGAATTGCAATAGATTGAAGTCCATCAAGTACATTACAGTCTTTGAGTTTCTCATGATATTTAAAATGAACAAAAGCATTGATCATCTTTGGAAAATGATAAGAAACCATTTCGAGATATTGAAAATTAGTCAACAGAGTCAAACATTTATCCTGACTTTTCTAAATGAGCTGTACCACAGAGTACCTAAATGTTAGACGTGGTGATGTTTCTTTATAAAAGTATGTATTAGGCAGGGTTCTCTAGAGGGTCAGAACTAATAGGATAGATGTATATATGAATGGGAATTTAGTAAGGAGTACTGACTCACACGATCACAAGGTGAAGTCCCACAGTAGGCTGTCTGCAAGCTGAAGAGCAAGGAAGACAGTTCAAGGCCCCAAACCTCAAAAGTTGGGAAGCTGACAGTGCAGCCTTCAGTCTGTGGCCGAAGGCCCAAGAGCCCCTGGCAAACTACTGATCTAAGAGTCCAAAAGTTGAAGAACCTGGAGTTTATGTTCAAGAGCAGGAAACATCCAGCATGGAAAAAGATGAAGGCCAGAAGACTCAGCAAGTCTGCTCTTCCATCTTCTCCTGCCTGCTTTATTCTAGCCATACTGGCATCTGATTAGATGGTGCCCACTGATTAGATGGTACCCACCCAGTTTGAGGGTGTATCTTCCTCTCCCAGTCCACTGACTCAAATGTTAATCTCCTTTGGCAACACCCTCACAGACACACCCAGGAACAGTACTTTGCATCCCTCAATCCAATCAAGTTGACACTCAGTATTAATAATCACAAAGTATTCCAAGTAATACATGAAAATGAATGATAGGATGACACCATTTTGCAATTCCCAATGAATAGATATGAACACTTAGCATGAACAGCTGCTAAGATCACATAAGAGAGATGACAGCTATTATGTACCTCCTATAACACTGCCAAATACCACTAATTGTCTTGACAAAAGTCTGATGCGTTATCTGGATCAAGTTGCAGATTTGCAGGAGGTTATCAAGAGGACAGACGAAAGTGCTGAACTGTACCAAAAGTAGACATTCTGTAAAATCCAGACTCTGGAAAACTCTGCAGGTCAAATTGAGTTTTCCAACAGACAAACTGTAGGGAAATGGCAGGTGTGGAGGAGGGATCTGTAAATTAAAAGTGATTTAAAATATATCAGATTTTTTTAAAATGAGCAAAACCAGTTAAGGATAGACATTGGAGTGATAAAACTATTTTTAAAACATAATTCAAGTTATGAACTACTTCAGAAAATGAAGTTGATGGTAATAATGGAGAGAGGAAGAGAATTGTCTCTGAAAGGGGTTCTCGAATGTGCAGCAGTGTTCTGTTTTCCGACTGAGGTGGTATACTGATGATATTTCATTAAGCCATACATTTTTGTGTAGATATTTTGTTTCACTTTAAGATAAAAAGAATTATAAAAATAAATCAGTCTAGCCACCAAAACTTTACGAATGGCTATCTCTGGATGGTCAAATAGCTGGCAATTTTTTATTTTTATTCCTTCATGTATATTTTATTTTTCTTTCTAGTTGTACTGACACCAAATATGTGTTACATATGCCATTTAAATCTTTTTTAAGTAGTTGGGATTGCAGGCACATGCTATCATGCCTAGCATTTTTTCTTTAATTTTTTTTTTTTTTTTAGGGAGACGGGGTTTTGCCACGTTGCTCAGGCTGGTCTCGAGCTCCTGAGTCCAAGCAATCTACCCTCGCAAAGTGGTAGGATTACAGGCGTGAGCCACTGCATCCAGTCTATTTATAAAGTGACATTTTAATACAATTTTTTAAAAAACCAACCACATGTCATCTAAGCAGTACTTTATTTAAAATGAAGGAAAAATTTAGGATGCAATATTAGATAGTTTAGTCAATGGCGATGGATTCTTTCTCTTTCAAAACTTAAAACAGTTCCATTTTTCTAAAGACTCACGCTTTCAAAAACATTTTTTTCCTTACTGAACTTGGTTGGAGTCCATCAAAGGCTTAGTGTGAGTTTACTTAGGCTTCAAAACCCTGATGATAATCTCCTGAGAGGCCATGATGGTTAAATGAGATTGAAGGAAAACAATTTATAAGGTACAAGGTCCTATGCTAACATGTTACCCTTGTGTTTGATCTAATGGGATCTGCAAAATCTGTTCTCCTTTTCTTACAGGAATAAACAGAAACCGAATCTTCCAAGAAATGCATTTAAAATGTTGGGTAATTTGTGTAGTAAAGAGTGTTCCTTTCAATTTTATCTTTCTATCGTAATATCAAAAGTTATTTGCTTAAAAATTAGAAAAATGTATTGTACCTAGTGTAAAGATAGAGTTGAGTTTGGTTATATTTATTATGGTAAGTGGGTGGTTCTCTTTCTTTATTTCTTTCTTTTTCTCTTTTTCTAAACAAACCATTACTTTAGCATTTTAAAATAGAAAAAATATTAGGTACCACCATTATATAATAAAAATCGGACCAAGTATATATAAATGTTTTAACATTTTCGGTGTAAAAATGGATTAAATTCATTTTATTGGCTCTACCCCAGCTGAAGAATTACATTCTGATAACCTGAATATAATCTCTAATTCCTTGGGATGAATTGCTTTTCACTTTTTCTTTTAATATTGCATAAAGTATGTGGCACTAGTGAGTTAATGCTCTTAGATTACAACTCTTCATGCTAGCTTTTCCCCAAGGAAATAAGCCATTGCTGAGTGAATGTGTACTATTTTAAAAAATATGTAAGTATGAGTATTATTACCAACTCTAATTTCAGTAACTGCTATAACTTTTTGGGACAGCAAGTAGTTGTTGGTTATTTTGTGCATGGGATAGAGAGGGGTTGTTTTTGTTTATTGGTTGGTTTTGCTTTGGTCTTTCATGTCTTGAAAATATTTAGCTAAAGAATGTATGCTGTGGAATTGAACTTGCACTTCTGAATAATTTGTCATTTTTTTCACAAGCCAGATTTCATGTTGGAACTCAGATATACATAAACTAGAAGAACTGATGCTAAGTAAAAGAAGCAAGTCATAAAAGACCATGTATTATATTAATTTGTTTATATGAAATGTCCAGAATAAACAGATTCGTACAGAAAGTAGATTAATGCTTGCCACGGGTTGTGGGAGGAGAAGGGTCATGGGTACAGAGTTTCTCTTTGGGGTGATGAAAATGATCTGTAATTGGATAGAGATGATGGTTTTTTTAACTTTACAAATACACTGAAAACCACTGAAGTGTAAACTGTACCATACCCTTTCTGAGGTACACTGGGTAAGGGGCCTGATGCCTTGCCCACCTGGCCTTTTCTCCCACCCACTCACTGCACTCAGGGCTGTGAGTTGAAGAACTGAATATGGCTTGAAAACCACTGGCCTAAGAGATCAAAACTTTTGCATTGCTAGGTATGGAGTTTACTCCCAAGTAAAAGCTAGAGTCCGTTGCTCATTAAGTATTTCTCTCTATTAACAGTGTACTAAGAGCAGACAAAGAAATAAATTGGGTCATACGTGCTTATCCTTACACACAGGTCTTCTTTATACATTTCTATTATGGAAACTTCTTTTTTTTTCCTTCCTTACCAAAACATTTAGGGTAAGCATATCTCTAAACTAAATTATCTGCAGTTGTGATAACCATTGCAAAAGATGTGAAAATCATTTATAGTAGATGATATATCCTTTTGGCTTTATTCTGAAACCCAGATACTCCTTCTCTAAAAGTCTCCTTGTTTGCTCCCAACTACAATCTGTTTTTTTGTTTGTTTGTTTGTTTGTTTGTTTGTTTTTTCCTTTTCTGCCTGGTAAGAGCTGAATACCCTCAAACGGTCAAATCTTATAACAACCCTTTTTCCTCCACAGGGTTTCCTTGAATTATTTTTCTTTTCATGAATAGCTTTTTCTTCTGCACTTCTGCTTTGCATTTGGGAAGGCCTATATCCATGTAACTGCAGATCATTATGTAGTTAATATTCAGTTATTCGGGAAAAGATTGGTCATTGTGAATCTGATGGCAAGGCCTGGTGATAGCATGGGGCTGGCACCTTGTTGCAGGTTTTTGTTTTGTCAATGTAAAAACTGATAAATTTTAAATGATAAGTAGCTGCAACTTAATCATGCCTCATCTCTGCTTTGCAAGCCTAGAGAATCAAAAGTTCCCTTAATTATTTACTAGAAGCAGACATGTTTTGATAGAATGGGAACAGATAGAAAGTGGCAAAACGATATAGGGGTTGACTCAGAACTTAGTTGTTTTCAAAAATTGTTTGTTTGTTTTGCTTTGTTTTGTTTTTTTAATTTTTGGCTGGGTGTAGTAGCTCACACCTGTAATCCCAGGACTTTGGGAATCTGAGGCAGGTGAATCACTTTAGATCAGGAGTTCCAGACCAGCCTGGCCAACATGGTGAAACCCCGTCTACTAAAAATACAAAAATTAACTGGGTGTGGTGGTACACACCTGTAGTCCCAGCTACTCAGGAAGGTGAGGCATGAGAATCGCCTGAACTTGGGAGGCAGAGGTTGTAGTGAGCTGAGATCACGCCATTGCATTCCAGCTTGGGTGACAAAGCGAGACTCTTTCTCAAAAAAATAAAAAAAGTTTCTGTCCACAAAACAAGTTTCTGTGAGTCCTGGGCATGCATGTTGTGAAGGAAAAGCTGAAGGGTGGGGACAGGGAGCAGGCAGCAGGCAGCAGGTAAGCAAATATACTTGTCACTCAGTTTCTGTGATTACAAGAAAGTTTCTCTCTCCTTATCCTCCTCCTCCTCCTCCTCCTCCTCCTCCTCCTCCTCCTCCTCCTTCTCCTCCTCCCTCTCTCTTTCTGTCTCTAAGAGGAGGGATTGAGGTGTAATGAGTGGTATGTTGAGCAGTCAAGTTGGAACCAGAGGATCATGGGCTTCATTAAGGTCTATGCAGATAACGTAAATATTTTAAACACATATTCAGAAGGATCACAGTTGATATCTGTATTGCAAAGAGTAACTAGAATTGTGATGTACAGTAGAAAACTGGGGCTTGGAGAGCAATAGTTCATGGGATAGGATGATGGGGTAGGTGGAGTTGGGGTAGTGTTAGTCCATATCACCCTAAATGATTATCAAACTAATCATTTAGAAATACCTAAGGGAACAGTAACATTTTATACCACTATTAAAAATATAGTTCAGGTAAAATAATTATACGTCTACCTAGTTAGGAAAGGATAAAGAAATCGACAGTATTCCTTCCCAAACAGAGCACCAATATGGCCCTGCTCTTTCTCGCTTGTTTGTTCTCTTTTCTTTTTCCCCGCTAGAATATATGCTGGCTTGCGTGTAGCCAGCATCAGCTATATGGCTAATTTCCATTAACTCAGCTTAGTTAAAACCATATAATAGCCACAGTACTCTGTCATCACTAAATTAATAGCAAATTAAAAATTTTTTAGTGATAAGCACCAGCCAGTAGTTTGGAAAAATTAGTTTGGAAAAATTTCTAAAACTAATTTTACTTTTTGCCCCAAGTTTTAAAATATTGGGGAAATGAGCTAGTTATGGTTTATTTTCAACAGAGAATGAAAAAATATAAACTTATCACTGTATATATTTAGTGATGAGTTCTTATTGCCAAGTGTTTTCATGAGACTGTGCTTTATTTCAAAAATGCATAAAACTACCAAAACTGTTGACATTTAATTGCATCAATTTACATCTGCTCAGATTTTTTTATAGATAGCTATTGCCTTCCATTTACTGAGAGAAGTGTAATTGTTTTCAACCTCATAGACAACGTCTGGGGAAGATGTACGAGACTTCACAAAGGTGCTTAAGAACAAGTTCAGGTCAAAGAAGTACTTTGCCAAACACCCTCGACTTGGTTACCTGCCTGTCCAGACAGTTCTTGAAGGTGACAACTTAGAGACGTGAGTTTGATTTTAGTATTAAATCTAGTGTTAACATTTGTATATGATGTTGTCTTTTTCATGTTAATAACACAAGAGAAATTGTTTAATACCAATTGCATTTTAGAGGAGGTAGATTAAACTTGGAATCAGTCTTCACAACATGAATTTTTACTATTCATTTTTGACAATGTCACAGCCAAAATTCCAATTTTAACCTTGCACATGTCCTTAACCTTTAAAAATATGTATTAATATGTCAACTTTAATACACACTGGGCATCTCTTTTGTTGATCATCTCTTTTTCTTTTTAAAAATATCTAAATTGTGGCATTATATACTCTTTCATTCTTTTATTTTCCTTTTTTTCCCCTTATGGGGTGTGTTTTACTATTTCTCATAGTATGTTTTATACTCCTTTTGCATCTCTTTAATATCAATTTGTTAATAATACTTAATCTGTTGATTCAGATATTTATGCTAAAATTCTAAAATATCACATTGTGTTTATTGAAAATGAAGACAGCAAACTGAGATAGCTTCATATATTACATAAAATAGAAAAAAAAATCAATTTTAACCTTGCACATGTCCTTAAGCTTTAAAAATATATATTACTATGTCAAACTTAATACACACTGGTGTCATCTTTTTTGTTGGTCATCTCTTTTTAAAAATACCTAAATTGTGGCATTATATAGTCTCTCATTCTTTTATTTATTTATTTATTTTCCTTTTTTTCCCCTTATAGTAGGTATTTTACTATTTTTCATAGTATGTTTTATACTCTTTTTGCATGTCTTTAATATAAATTTATTAATAATAATCTGTTGATTCAGATATTTATGCTAAAATTCTAAAAATCACAGTATGTTTCTAATCTATTTTTTATTGAAAATGAAGACAGCAAACTGAGATAGCTTCATATATTACATAAAATAGAAAAAATGTCTTCAAAGTGTGTAATTTGAGTTGGTTAGCATAGATGAAAGCTTCAAGATGGTGAAATTACTATGGGATTATAAAGCAAAGGGAATAAGAATTTATGGCCTGAAATGAAAAGAAAAAAACATTTTCAATAACCCAGAAAAAAATGCAAAGAAGTCAATTTAAGGCACTAAACAAGTATGTGTTAAGATCAAAATAGATTTTAAATCTTTGAATTGCTTTTTCATATGTCAGCATAAATATTCCTGCTGAGGCCATTTTCTTGTGGTTGAATCTTGGGGAAAATGAACTTTTATTACTAATCATCAACAGAGTGCCTAGTTGTATAGCATAATGAAGTTCCAGTCAGAGAAAGACAGGGTCTCAGATGACTAGAAAAGAGAAACTCAAAAGTGTGAAGTTTTCTACTTTACAAAAAATAGAGAAAATTGTAGTAAGAAGTATACAAAATGTAAAGTGTAATTTTTGTGAAATGAAACTTTAACCTTCAAATTCATAGTTCATTTTATTTTGTACGTGAGAGAAAATCAGGGAATGGTAATAGTTTATAGTGCATTGTGATAGTCAGTGTCTCAAACATGTCAAAATAGAAGAATACACTATTTGGTCTGCAGACCAAAATCGATTTTTTAAAAATCCCTGTAGACCTCAAACTTTGGTAAACTTATGTGCTGGTTTATCTCTTTTATTTGTGGAATGGCTAAGAAATGGAAGAAAGACCGCAGCCAAAGCATAGGAGATACCTTTTTTCCTCTATAGGTAATGTCATGTGTGTGTATACAGAAAGAAATACAATGCAAATGCATATTTAGATAGGTCCATGTATAACACATACACATACAGAATGTAAGAAAAAATTTCAACTTTATGATTACTCTGCTTGGTAACAAACTGTGTACACTTAAGATATATTCTTTCCACTTGATATCAAACTGTGTACAATTAAGATCTATGCCTTTCTAAACATTCCTTTGCATAGTATAATTTAGAAAAGATTTTTTTTTTTTGCGACAGAGTCTCACTTTGTCACCCAGGCTGGAGTGCAGTGGCGCAATCTCGGCTCACTGCAAGCTCCACCTCCCGGGTTCACACCATTCTCCTGCCTCAGCCTCCTGAGTAGCTGGGACTACAGGCGCCCGCCACCACGCCCGGCTAATTTTTTGTATTTTTAGTAGAGACGGAGTTTCACCGTGTTAGCCAGGATGGTCTCGATCCCCTGACCTCGTGATCCGCTGGTCTTGGCCTCCCAAAGTGCTGGGATTACAGGTGTGAGCCACCACGCCTGGCCCCTGGAAAAGATTTTAATAAAGCAATTTCAATTTAAAGAGAGCTATTCAAATACATTCAGGAAGAGTAGACTTTTGGTCCTCTTTTTGATTTGTGGGTATGCTTTTATCCTTTCCTTCAAAAGCCTGTGTGATAATAGATTCTTATTTGTCTTAGTATCTAATATATGTTTTAACTGTGCTGACGCCTTAGGATGAAGACAAAATTGCACCTTTTTTGTCTCCCATCCAATTAATCTTTGGAATGGATAATTCTGAGGCACAAAATTATTACTTGGTGCCTTAATTTACGGGATAATTTGATAGGTTTGAACTAAGTGATGTGCCTTTTAATCTTTTGCTAAACCGTTGGCATTTTGCATCCCAAATACCTACACCCTTCACAGGAATCATGCAGATAGATGCGTATTTTATACTCCTTTAAAACATTTTTAATTTGCCTTTCAATGTCAAAATAATCACTGGCATCAGTCATCCTATTCTGAGTGACTCTATTAGGTAAAAATTAACAGAAAAGCATGCCAAATAATTTTGTACTGTGATTTTGGGGTATAATTCTGAAAATGACTCACCTCAATTCATTCAACTGAAAATGAATTTATGAGCATTTTTAGTGAGAGGAAACAAGAGGAAAAAGGAAGGAGTGTGAGCTTGCATCAGATGCCCCAAGATCCTTATTGGAAAGATTTAAGAACTACTGGATGTAGTGGGCAGGTTTTCTTTTTTTAATCCTAGACCAAGCTCTCGGGATTTGATATAGTTCACTTTTCAGCTGAGCCCTTTCTAGTACAGGGCCGCTTAATCTTCTGGTGTCACAATTTATGTGAGTGGGTAATAAAAAAAGTTTGATTTTGTTTATTCTCCTATTTGTGGGAGGAGAACATTGGAGAAAAACCAGCAAAGTGGCAAATGTGTTAAAGTTATTTATGAAGCTAATTAGAATTTTCTTTCGCTTCTTTCTTTTTCATCCTTGCAAAATGTAACGTTTTATCCTCTGCCCAGTAATTACACATGCATGCATGGAGGAGGGGATTTATGGGGAAAATGAGTTATTACTAAAAGGGCGTAAACAAATCCATGCTAAGGTTTATTCAGTTAATTTTATAACTATGCAAAATTTTTCAGAAAATAAATCAATAAATGAGTAGAGTTTGATTACAGAATACTCCATTGAAAATAAACCTGAGGAACAAGCTAAAATAGTAACAAAAGTAATTCAAGAGTTGTGAGAATTATTATTGGCTAAAGAGATAGAGTGATTTCCCTAAAGATTAAAAAAAGTAAAATAGACACCTCTCCCTGGTAATGGTTAAAGGGGAGTAAATGAGTTTAAAGATTTTTTTTTTAAGCCTTTGCTGTAGCAAGAACCAAATACAATGTAAGTTTCACTATGGTTGTAGTTAACACCTAACTGGGAGGAAGTATGACAGCTAAGTTGAGACCTGAAAGATTAATAGGGCTAAGGGTTGTGTGTTTGGTGTGGGAGTTGGAGAGGGAGAGTTTCTGGTCTAAGGAAGCATTTTCAAAAGCTTGGAGGCAAGATAATTTCAGAAACGGGGGTGGAAAACTAGCAACAGTGGCAAGAAATGGCAGTGGAGAGAGAAAATGGAACTATATAATGAAGAGCCTTCTAAGCCATGCCAAGGTGTTTGGAGTTTATTCTAAGAGCAATGGGGAGTCACGGGGGTTCTTTAAGTAAAAGCAGCAGGGACCCCACTTACCCTGCTCTGGGGCAAATGGATTGAAGAAGACAGAAGACAAAGAACAAGGAAGAGTCTGCTGACAATTTAAGGCACTAAAAGGGTCACTAAGTTCTTCAAAGTCTGAGTTTTATATATAAAACCATTAATATATATATATATACACACACGTACATACACATATGTTTATATATATACAAATGTATATGTGTGTATATATATTAATGTAATTGTGTGTGTGTGTATATATATATTTTTGTTTGTTTGTTTTGTTTTGTTTGAAACGGGGTCCAGTTTTGTTTCCCAGTGGCACAATCACAGCTCACTGTCTCATTGCAGCCTCGACAGCTCACTATCTCATTGCAGCCTCGACCTCCCAGACTCAAGCGTTCCTCCTTGGGAATTCCTAGGCAGTGTGTGAAGTTGTGGGGGTGTCCCCCCAGCATTAAGATTGGGAATTCCTAGGCAGTGTGTGAAGTTGTGGGGATGTCCCCCCAGCATGAAGATTGACACTGAATGATCTGTGTCCAGACACAAGGCTGTGAGTCAAGCAGAACAAGTTTTCTTGTATCAGTTTGTCGATTAAACTTCTGGATAAAATTTTCATCCTCCCGAGAAGCTGGGACTATAGGCATCATGACGCCATGCACAGCTAATGTGTTTATTTTTTGTGGAGATGGGGTCTCATTATGTTACCAAGGCTGGCCTCAGACACCTGGGCTCAAGCGATCCTCCCACCTCAGCCTCCCAAAGTGCTGAGATTATAGGTATAAGCCCCCGAGCCTGGACTGGGTTGCATTTTACGTGATACTAAGTGATCCTCTTGCCTCAGCTTCCCAAAGTGCTAGGATTACAGGCACAAGCCACCGAGCCTGGCCTGGGTTACATTTCGTATAATATCTAAATATCTGTAGTAGAGTCTGATTTCTGGAATATCAGTGTGTGATTGACAAAATCACTTGTTCAGCCCCCATGCTGGAGAGCAGAGATAGGCTGCATTCTGAAGCCTGGGCTAACACACACATTGGTCTTATTTCCAAGCCCTTTTAATGATAGGTTCTCTCTATGCAGTTTCTTCTTTTCCCCTTTCAAAATCAAATGAAAAAGCTTATCGTTTAATCTTTTATACTACAAATCAAAATTCTCTGAAGTCAGTGAAGCCCAAGGGGTTTTTTTTTTTTTTTTATCTTTATTTCTTTTTTTAGAAAATTTTCAAATATATAACAAAACTTGAGAAACCCTTCAGTTCAGCTCTCTACCCTGGCTATTCTCATCTTAGGTCATGGATCACTTTTGTGCTAACTGGATTAAGTTTACAAGAACCAGTCAAACAATTTGACAGAGCTTTTCCAAGGTTGATTAAGATTAAAAAATATATATACTTTTCTTCTATTTGAAGTTCATGGCATGTGTTTTGCTACATTTGAATTTTAGAAATAATCTCTTTAGCAGTTACTGTTTTTAGAAGTATACAGCCTATCATTCACCTGACATTTAACATATTTCAGTGTTAATGAAGAGCAGTGACATGGAAGCAGTATTGACTAATACTGTGTTGTTTTATTGTTATTGTATCTATTTTGCACATATATAAATTAAGTTTACTGAAAGTATAGATATTCTGACAAATAGTGTGGATAAATGCCTGGTTCTGAAAATAGATCTCAAGAGTCTTAGTTTTTCATCCCAATAAGATAACGTTCAAAAGTCTTTCCTGTGCAGACATCAACCTGCACTTCACTATAGGAGATGAAGAGAAAAGTAGGCATTATACATACCTACTTTCTTTTCCTAAGTAGGTGTGTATAATAGAAATAGGAGAATCAAGAAGTTTTGGAATGATTTTGTTTCAATCACTATTAGCTTTTGCAGACTTTATTTAATTAAATAGATAATTTCCATTGTACTTTACATTTTCTGCATTCATTTACTCTCCTTCCTCCTCAGAACGCTAGGGTTGGAACTAGCTTTTAATTAGGATCAGTTGTTTTCAAAAGCATTTCATGGAGACTTGGGAATTCCTAGGCAGTATGCGACATCCCCAGCATTAAGAGTGACACCGAATGATCTGGCTCCAGACACAAGCCCCTGAGTCAAGCAGAACAAATTTTCTTTATCAATTCATAGTTTAAACTTCTAAAAAACATTTTTTTGAAGAAAATGTCTCATGATCTCAGGAAGTTGCCTTCAGTGTTATTTATGATGTGACATTTTTGGTGGGGTCTAGGGGTAGTATCTAGGTTGCATGTTTGTTCAAGGGATCTGTGAGATTGAGGTACTTTGGGTACATCTGGGTTTGAATGTTTACATTTAAAATTAGATGAAGAACAGAAAAATCTAATTTTATTGTACCTCTGCCGTCAACATATAATGTAGTGTGTCATTTTTAGCTTCATCTTTCTAACCAAGTTTCTTCTCTAGGAAAAACAAAAATATGATTGCATCCCCCCTTGGTATAATATAGAATGTTATCTTTACAATTATTCTATAATTTTGAGTTATTTTCGAGCATTCTGGTTTTCTCCCCAGTACGACTGTTTAAAGATGTGTTTGCTATCCTGTAACAAATATCCTGTAATATCTGTGAAAAGGCCCCTGCAGACTCTTGAATACACAGTGACTCCTCTAGAATACACTGTTACTTCTGTTACTTTTGATTTCCCCATGGTGGCTCTCAGGGCAACCACATATATGAGCAGAAGATAATTGAGAATCTCCCCACACCCCCAGTGCTGTTGTCTTAAATTGCTCTAAAGTGTTTGTTCTGTGACTTTTGTCTCCCTCTCCCCTCTTTGCAGTCCTATCACACTCATCAGTATGTGGCCAGAGCACTATGAGTGAGTATTCAGAGCCCATGTGCAGGAGAGGTGTTCTGATCAGTGGTATTAGCATGGGGGTCTTACTCAACTCTTGGTCTAAAATAATACTTCTGTGTTCTGGGTAACAATCCTAGCGGTTTGTTTGCATGGCAAATTCATTACTTAAGTAACCTAACATTTCTAATCGTAACATCTATCAATACTTGGGCATGAAATTGTTGCTTTGTTTTTTTTCCTTTAAAGCCCCTCACAATCTCCTCAACTGTTTCATGATGACACCCATTCAAGAATAGAACAATATGCCACACGGTAAGAAACTTTGATCAGAGCCCTCCACTGCACTGCCACCCAGAATGTATCTATTTCTAATTAATCTAATATCATTAATATACCTTGATTTAAGGAATGCAGTTTTGCAGGAGTTATGATTCCAGTATATTTGGAATTTGGGCTCTCGTATTTTCATGATACAATTTGTACTTTACCAAACACCTGCTATGTATTCTATGAAAAGTAAACCTAAATAGGATGTGATTCTCCAGCTAATGAGAATCCAAACACTGTACAAACAGGATTGAGATACTGTAACCTAGTTTCAGTGAATGAAAGTGGGATTGCAGGTATTCTCAGGAGATAGTGCACATATGAATTATAATATATAATTAAATTTATGGTAATGCTTTAGGATGGGGTTTATTTTAGAGTCTCTAAATAATATCATATGTAGGCTGGTCTTGAGGGTGTGCACAAACTTTCAGAAAAGTGGTATATACTAGGTGTCTGTGGTTCTAGTAACTAGCTATGCCTAGAAAGGTTAATTCAAGCATCATAAAATTGGTAACATTTGAACTGGGTCTAGACCAACTAGAATTTCTAGGGGAAAGTCTTGGGCTGATGGAATAATATACTCAAAAGCATTGAGCTGGGAAAGAGCATGGTTTGTTTACTGAACTGCAGGTGGCGGAAAGGGAAATATGTGAGAAAGTGGAGAGACAAAGTTGAGGTCTGATCATGAAAAACCCAGCCACTAAGGAGTTGGATCATGTCCTTAGTTAAAAGGAAGTCATGGAGAGTGTTTATTATGAGAGGAACATCATTTTATTTGTTTGAGAATGTCACCCTCACTTCGATGTAGACCAACTAGAGGGTTAAGGAGAGCCTAGGTCTGGGAGCTCAATTAGAAGATTAGGTCAGTTAGGAGACTTTACATCATAGCATAAGATAAAGGCCTACAGGCATTAAGGCCGTGGTTATTGAAAGGTAGCTCAACCTGAAATGTTTTAGTTTTACAATCGTGTTAGGAGATTTGGATCTTTCTATGTTTTGTCAGAATTTTGACAATTTAAAAATGATTAAGGATGTACATCCAATTGACCGTGTCCTATATGGCCACGTTGTCTAATCTCCTTATTTTTATTTTTTAGACTGGCACAGATGGAAAGGACCAATGGGTCTTTTCTCACTGACAGCAGCTCCACCACAGGAAGTGTGTAAGTAAATCACGAAATCAGTGCTGCCTGGGAAGGCTGGTTCTTGTACTATGGCTGTCAGAAACAATCTTCACTGACGTGGCTCTGAACCTTGACCCCAATCAAAATTATTAAGTGTGGTTCCAACAATTTCTGCATAGATTTTATGCTTTCAAGCCATGATAGTGTAAGCTCAATGTGTTTATTTACTTTGTTTCATATAAGTTAATGAAAAAACTCTTACATCTGTCAACTCATATACCCCAGGAAAATCAGATTGTTTTATTTAGAATAGCAGGTATATATATTCATTCCATTTGTCTTATATTTCTTATGAATTTAGCAAAGGTAATTTGACAGAATGTTTGCCCTTTCTGTGAAATCCTCTTCCTTCCACTAGCTAACATTTTTTTCCATAATATCTGCATTTAGCAACTCTGACCCACACGTGCTTAGATATATACTCCTACCCTTCATTGAAAACTGTTAACTCCTTTGCCAATGTTTTATTTTATTAGCAACTAAGGAAAGCCTCACTGACTTTAGAATACTAAAAAGGTATTATATACTAAAAAGCTTTCTAGCCAATTATTTCATTTCTGATTTCCCCATATGTGTATAGTCCACTTGGTTGTGGAACTTTCTCAGCAAATATTTTATCACTGATTATCCCACTATTATGTGTCATCTTACTTTGAACTTTTCATTTTTTGTGTGTGCCCTGGAATTCACACTTTTAATTCTGAATAATATCTAAAAGACTTAATACTGTCAAGCTTATGTGACTTACAAAGCTTTATTGTGGTTTGGATCTGATGGGAAGGTTTAAAATAGACAGAAAAGTTGTCAAACATAGTAGTTGGGTGTTTTCACTAAAAAAAAAAAACTGTCGAGAATGTGAGGTTAAAATATTTTAAGTGCTCAAATATAGAATGTTTTCTTTCCGTATTTTCTAAACATTGTTTTATTTATTATTATGCATATAAATAAAAGTTATCAGGAGGTTTTTCAATTTCAAATTTCAAAGGTTGCATCTTCATACTTGGCCGTAATGTGGTAGAGATTTTTACATTATCATTCATATACTTGAGTGTGGAACAATTCCCAAATCAAAATAATAGTGTATTCATAATGTTTGTTTCATATTTAACCTACTAGTGTACATTTCATGTAAAGTAGTTAAGTGTCTTGAATCTCTCCTACATCAACAAATTTCCTCAAGGCTGACCATAGCCAAAGCATTAAAGGAAATAAAAGATAATAATTCAGAACAAAATCTTACTTCTTTAAAATGTTTTGTCACGCCCTGTGAACACAATAAAGGTAATGCTCAAATATTATTTTCAAATTTAGCGCTGTTTCAGAAAAGATTAACTTTTTTAAAAAAGAAAAGAAAAAAAGTCAGAAGATTAACAGTCAGATACATTTTAATATACTGTCATTAGATATATCAACACATTCACCCATCCAACCGATAGTTGTTATTAATATATACCTACCATGTAATGGTATGCTGGAGCCAATCATGAGAGCTGATTGTTACATTTTCAGGATGTTTGTAAGCTGTTTGTTAAACAGAGCCTTTTTAAAAATAATTTATGTACATGTATATGTAGTTACAATTACATAAATTAGATTAAAACAAAAACAAAAGTAACTCTCAAAACTCAGCACACCCTAATGATTTTAATTCATTTCACTAATATCTATGCCCTTGGGATTATTTATTATAAACTTGTCCATCCCGCAACCCACAGGCCACATGTGGCCCAGGATGGCTTTGAATGCAGCCCAACACAAATTCGTAAACTTTCTGAAAACATTATAAGATTGTTTCGCGATTTGCTTTTTGTTTTTTGTTTTTAGTTCATCGGCTGTCATTAGTATTAGTGTATATAATATGTGGCCCAAGACAATTCTTCCTCTTCCAATGTGGTCCATGGAAGCCAAAAGATTGAATACCCCTGATTCATTATCTCTATCAGGTGGTATGCAAATATGTATATTTTCCCAGTTCCAGAGTCAGTGAAGTCATGAACTTGAAATTGGCCATGATCAAAGTATTTAAATCACAGAAGTTGCAAATGCCACAAATCAAGGCCTTTTTCTCTTGGAGAACCTGTTAAACATTTATCAACTCACGACCACCATGCACCCAATACTGCAATAGGTCTGTAGATACAGATATTGTCTCCATGAATCTTACAGGCTAAAAAGGAAATAGATAAGAAGTCCTATCAGAAGAACATGGTGAGGACATTTGTGGTATACAGAATGATGGCTCCCCCAAAGATGTCCCCATCCTAATCCTTGAAGCCTGTGAATATGTTACTTTACATGGCAAAAGGGACCTTGCCACAGGTTTTTAATTAAGGACCTTGAAATAGGGAAATTATCCTGGATAATCCAGGTGGCCCCAATGTAATCCTGAGGGTCCTCATAAAGGGTAGGAAGGAGAGCCAGAGGCAGAGAAGGAGACATGGCAATGGAGGCGGAGGTCAGAGAGAGATCCGCAGGTGCCGTAGTGTTGACTTTGAAAATGGAGAATGCAAGTGACCTCAAGGTGCTAGATGATGCGAGGAGACAAATAATCTCCTATGAACCCTAGGATGGGCATTATTATGAGTCCTATTTTATAAACAAGGAATCTGACATCTAGAAAGATAAATGACAGTCCATGATCACTCATATATCTATTACAATTAGATATATGGCATGTCCATGATCACCCATATATCTATTACAATTAGATATATGAGTATGTTCGATTGACTCTGGACAATTTAAAAGGAAATTGATGTTAAGAATACTACCTATTTTTGAAGGAAAAATTGAGCAACGACATTTCAGGACAAGATAGGACTCATGACGGTTCTGGGGAATCTCAGAAGCGGGAACTCAAGGATGACAATTCCTTGGGCCATAACTATCAGGATGTCTTGCTTCATCTGCCATCTGCCCTTGGGTGACACTGGAAAGACAGAATGGGGAGGCGGGCTGTGGTTTACACAGGCATTGCAGTTTGCAGATCTGAAACCTAGAACAGAACAATCCTTAAAAGAAAGAAAATTATTATTTTTGTTTATGTCTTGTCTACTTTCAAAAGCTCATTGAATGAATCATGGGTTTTTGTCATCTGATATGTACTAAATTTGTAAACTAGATCGTGTTACTATGTGTGACTTAACTGTAGTATAATTATATTCTATCTAATGGTATTTCGTTGGTGCAAACCTATTATTTTTGCAACATTTTCTATTTTAGCACAAGATATATGATTGATGTTTAATATCCCTAATCTAGTACCTCATGTTCTATCTGCATTTAAAGAGTTTGTTCTTGGTTTTTACCATTTGTAATTAAGAACTAGAATGTGTTTATTTTTATATTCAACTTTTAGACCTAATAATCTGTGAAAAACAAGACTGAAATTGTATGTTTTATATAAATGATTGTTAAATTCTTATTTTTGTGAAAACTGCCTTAACTCTCTTCCACATACCATAACGAAAGAATGCAATGATAGTGGGGATAATAATTATAATAATACGTTAAATTTTATCAGCTTCCCCAGAGAAGTGAATCTGTGTGAATGTTGACAACAGAAATACATCTCAAATCTAATTTTGGCTGGTTTAACTATGGATAGTCAGTCTCCAAATCTTTAAAACAAAAATTTACTTGGTATTAATAGTAAGCACTGAAGTTAATCCACGAGGTCAGGTGCTGTAGTAAATGTTCTGAGGGCATAATGGTGGCTTGTGATCTTGGAGGAATTCTATGTCAGGATCTGTGGTCAAATCATGGCCACAAGGTCAGCCAGGTAGCTTAGGGGACCCAAGTTTTCTTTTAATTCTTATTGTCCTTATATTAGTTCTTTTTTTTTTTTTTTTTTT
>NC_045438.1:43874490-44054305 GCF_002776525.5 Piliocolobus tephrosceles
TTTTTGAGACGGATTCTTGCTCTGTCGCCCAGGCTGGAGTGCAGTGGCGCAATCTCGGCTCACTGCAAGCTCTGCCTCCCGGGTTTACGCCATTCTCCTGCCTCAGCCTCCCGAGTAGCTGGGACTACAGGCGCCCGCCATCTCGCCTGGCTAGTTCTTTGTATTTTTTTTAGTAGAGACGGGGTTTCACCGTGTAGACCAGGATGGTCTCGATCTCCTGACCTGGTGATCCACTCATCTCGGCCTCCCAAAGTGCTGGGATTACAGGCTTGAGCCACCGCGCCCAGCCTATTAGTTCTTATTTTAAATGTTTTCTTTCCATTTTTATTATTTTCTTTTAGGTATGTTATTGATAGATATCATAGAACTAATTTTTTGTTTGTTTGTTTTGTTTTGTTTTGTTTTTGTTTTTGAGATGGAGTCTCACTCTGTCACCGAGGCTGGAGTGCAGTGGCGCAATCTCAGCTTACTGCAACCTCAGCCTCCCAGGTTGAAGAGATTCTCCTGCCTCAGCCTCCCTAGTAGCTGGGATTATAGGCGCCCGCCACCAAGCCCAGCTAATTTTTGTATTTTTAGTAGAGATGGGGTTTCACCATGTTGGTCAGGCTGGTCTCGAACTCCTGACCTCAAGTGATCTGCCCACCTTAGCCTCCCAAAGTGCTGGGATTACAGGCATGAGCCACTGTGTGCAGCCAACTAATTTTTTTTTAACCTAATATTAAAATTAGTTTACCTCTTTTTTATCGTAATGCCTGAGATTACCATCTACTTTAGTTCCATTTTGAATTATCCTTGCTCATTCTTTCTTTCATTTACCATGTGCACAAAGTGCTTTGCCTGTACACATGAATGACCTGCCGAGTCATGTGAGTGGGTAGATTAGGACCGTAGATATTGCTCCATTGTCTTTGGACATTTAATATTATGGAAAATAGGAGGCTAAACCTTTTTCCACCTTTGAACATGATTTACTGTTTTATTTTGATTTCTGGCAGATTGCTTGTGATATTTTGTCTTTAAAATACAGACATTTTCCAGGGATATATGTGAAGGTGCTTCTTTTGTCATTATTATTTTGGGGTACTGTCTTTTTAGTTTCTATACTCAGATCTTTTTCATCCTGAGAACTGAGAAATATTTACAAGACGTTCTACTGAACTCTTATTTTGCTCTTTTATTTTATATCTACTATATCTTTATGCTTTGTCCATTTGTCCTATCCATATGTTAGAGCTGTTCTTTTGTCATCTTTTATCACCTCTCTCTTCACATGAACTTGGTGAGGTGCCTCCAGGCATCACTGACTTTGCATTATATAATTCACCGCAGCTCATTGGTGTCCCAGTGGTGTTGAGCCGTTAGTCTCACAGCTTACTTCTGCCCCGGATAACACAGCTAGGTTTATGGTGTTGGCCATTTACTTCCTATGAGGAAAATATACACATACACAGACCCATATCTCCCTGCCAGATTTCTGTTTGATTTAGATACCTGAGCAACTGAAGAACTTTTGGATTGCTTTCAAATGCTGCTCTCTGCAGTGGTGCAGTACCCATACTCTCTTCTTCTCATCCTTCTAAACCCAGGAACAAGCATGCGGTTCTTCTAGAGGTTCCTTCATTCGTTTCCCAGGGACGCTGCGTTTTCCCAGGAAAGGGAATCAAAGGATGATGCCACAGCTTACTTCAATCCTTAACCCACTGGTGTTCCTTACTTCCAGTTTCTAATTGTGCTGTAAGGGTCCCACCCCATCCTCTTTTAAAATTTATTTGATAAAAGCAAGAAGGTCAGGTTAGGTACTTCTTACTATATTGTGGTCTTAACCAAAGTATATGACCTTTATTTAAATATATATGTACTCACATACATATAGATCTATATTTATATATTCCTAGAGGGAGAGAAAAAGAGGGGGTTTATTGATGAAGAAAGCAAAATAAATCAACAAGTGACACATCTGAACTTTTGCTCTGGCTGTTTGACAAGCATAATACCAAAATATTCAATTTTCTCATTTGCTTCATCTATCTCTCTGATCTCAATGCTTAGGACAAATCTTTTCTAGGAACTCACCAACTTTCTGATACAATTTCAAGTCCCTTCTTTGTTAAAGTAAACTGCAGTAACACCGAGATGAATTTTCAAATCAGAATTACAAGTACCAGAGGTCTTCCCCAGCATCAGGTGTTACTCATCAGCTCAAGGGCACGGGTAATCTCAAGGCTCTGGTGAAGATGAGGGAGGCCCGGGACTGCTAGCACCACACCAGGTTCCTTCTGGCTGCATTAGGATGCTGTCTGACTCCAGAGTAACAGAAGAAATCTCTAAGGGACGTTTGCAACCCCCATGGCTTACACAGGAAGGGGCTGCTTCAGTCGTCCGATAGCTCCATTTGATACTCTGATACCTACGTAACTGACATGAGGTTTTCCTGCTGCCCTATTCTGTAAAGCCATCGATTCCAGGATTTGTTTACCAAAAGCCATCAAAACAGATCAGGTGCCATCTGCCCTGCTAGCATTTGCCAAGAGATCTGGTATTTGCACATTTATAAGATCTCACTGGATCTCCCTTGTTAAAAGAAGAGAAGAAATTCCGAGTCTGCTAGAAAGCATTTTCTTGCCATAAATATATCAACTTTGTTAGACGTTCACTTATGTCAATTACTAATTCAACCACGTTACTGCTATGTCTAGTTCATTAGACAAGGAGATAAGTGGGACAACCTGCATGTATTAAATGTAGTTTCTTGTTCTAATGCAGAGTGATCAACCCTAAAAATGACCTGCTAATAATATAAAGTATCTGTAGAGATGTTATAAATATCTACAATTATGATTTGTTCTGAGCTATTTAAATAAAAGAACAGAAGGATTATAAACCCCATCATATGGGTTACAAATCATTTCAAAATTACTTTCAACCAAATTCTGAAGACAGTGAAGTCAGATGATTCTTAATTCAGTAGTCTTTCAATCAACTCTTTAAGCATGGAGTAATTGATTTTGTCTACAGTACCTTTTACACTAAATGTTGTTCCTTATTTTTGTTTTTCACGCTAAGATATCCCTTCTGAAGTTTGTGAGACAGAGCTTTTAGATGAAAGAAAAGCCTGAAATGTTGGCTCGTATAATATACATGCTCTGCTAGATGAACTTCTTCCTAGAGTTTTACAAGGGAGGTCATGGAGACACTGAGCTCTAAGACAAACTTGTCCCAGCCACTATCCTGTCCATCATTATTTCTACTTCCTTTATGTCCAAAAACATCACCATCCAGATGTGAGCCTCTGGGTCTGTCTCCTTTGTCTTGCTAGGGAAGACGAGCACGCCCTCATCCAGCAGTATTGCCAGACACTCGGAGGAGAGTCCCCGGTGAGCCAGCCGCAGAGCCCAGCTCAGATCCTGAAGTCAGTAGAGAGGGAAGAACGTGGAGAACTGGAGAGGATCATTGCTGACCTAGAGGAAGAACAAAGGTGTGCTAGGCCTGGGAGAAGGAAATATGTCATCCTTTCTTTCATATGAATTTCACTGTAACCCCCATTTCTTCTCTTTCCAAGACTATTGTCTAAGAAATCTCAGTGGAGTGAAAATTTTAGAGGACACTAACAAACTGGGATGCTGGCTGCAATACAGCAGCATTTGGGGGTTCAGTGATGATGTCTGTGGGGACACTTGCTTAAAACTACAATTTTATTCATGCATGCTCATCCTACTATTAATACACGGTTTTATATAAGAGGAACTAGCATGAGCTAAATTTGAACTTAACAGACAGTTTTGGAGAGAAGATAATGCACATGATAGTAATTCTGTTTCTCCCTTTTTCTGTATTAGAAATCTACAGGTGGAGTATGAGCAGCTGAAGGACCAGCATCTCCGAAGGGGGCTCCCTGTTGGTTCACCGCCAGAGTCGATTGTATCTCCCCATCACACATCTGAGGATTCAGAACTTATAGCAGAAGCAAAACTCCTCAGGCAGCACAAAGGTAGACTGGAAGCTAGGATGCAGATTTTAGAAGATCACAATAAACAGCTGGAGTCTCAGCTCCACCGCCTCCGACAGCTGCTGGAGCAGGTAAGTGTGTAGAATTCAGTGTCACACCTCCCCAGGCCAACTGTGCACTGCTGGATTGTGGTCCAGGTGTCAGGAGAGGCAGAGAAGTCCACTTTCAGTTTCTTACCTCCGTAGTTAATTTAGACTGGCTTAGAAATTTCCTTTTACATGTAAGCATATACATCCTCACTAGCACATAAAAATGTGTTTGCCCAGCTTACAATGGAATTTCCCAGTCTTGTTTAACAATGAAGTCTGCCTCAGCTCTGAACTGTTTGAGAGAAAATATCCTACGACATATATCTTCCTAAATTATACCTGGGAAGCCTCTGTATTAAGGAACAGCAAGAGACCTGAAATCAGCATTAAAGCTTTCTTCCAGTGAGACAAGACTGCTGACTCCAAGAATCGTTGTTTTCTATTTTCAAGAAATTGAGTAAAAGATGGTTATTAATTTGCTACTATTATTTCCTAACACTGGACCATGTTTTATGGGAGTTGCTTGCAAGCTTTCTGAACGATAAGAAATACAATTTACATTATGATGAATACATACATGTATGGAGAATACAAAATAATACTTGCCTTTATAGAGAAATGCCAGCTCTTATTTTCTGTTTTCCCTTTCTTCCTTCCTCCATTTCTTCCTTCTATTTTTCTTTCTTAATGCTGCTCAGAACCTACTAAATTGATTCTATAACTCATCAATGGGTTATTGCATTCAGTTTTGAAAAACACTGTTCTTTGGGATATAAAAGAAGCATCAATACAGTTTCTGCCTTTCTGGTGCCTGCCATCTAGTTAGAGATCACAGCAAGATACTTTCATATATAAAGACACAGCACACTGCAGGGATTTAAGTGCTTAATGGCACATAGTAGTCAGGAATAGGAGTGATGTCTCAGAACTAGTGAAGAGACCTTTGTAGCAGGTGCAGAGACTGTAGAGTCCCAGCACAGGGGCCAAGAGCTCCTCTCTCTTGAAGAATCCCTGACATCAACATGCATGTCATCTTTTGTCTTTCTCTCTAGCCTGTGCTATGTGGAGCTCCTAAGCGGTATCATAGGAGTGAGTGCCTTTCTCCAGGAATGATTTATTGACTCAAAGCAGGAACATCTTTCTCTCCAGTGATTCTCTCAAATTTTAGAAAACTACCTTTTCACAGTTGTTCTCAGTCTTTTTAACTTATCAGGATAATTCAAAACAGTGTCATTTCTGCCTTACCTACACACGGATCACTCTTTATAATTTGACCATACACTTTTCTCTATGTCTCTCAGTGTTTCAGAATTTGGGTGAGGCCGTTCAGTGGAAGGCTTACTTCGGGGCCTCCCAATCTCACATATTTGGAAAGTAAGAGTTTCCCAAGAGTGACCCAAGATGTGGGTTTCTTGAAGCCCTCCGGAATGTTTGAGTCTTACTTAGTGCCAGCCACATACATTGAAAAAGTTACATTTTTCTTTCCATGAACTTGAAGTATCCGAATGGTGCTGTGTAAGGGATGGATTTTCTCTTGCAATCTCTTGTTTAGAATATGAAGTGTTAGTGTTAACAACTTAGTGCATAGATGGAATCGCTGCAGAAGGAAGCTGTGCTCAAAACCTTTATTTGCCATGGCTGGTTAATGCTCACAGGAGAGCAAAAGGCTTTTCTGTTCACTCTTGCCTTCCCCTACTCCCTCCATCCCATTAGACTGTGCTGCCTAATGGCTCATGTGCCTTGAGAATCGCACAGTAATGCTTTTAGAGATAGCTGATATCCAAATGGCTCTCTATATCCAAGACTACAGAGCTCTTATCTCTTCTAAACAATTTAGCATGATGAACGCCAGAAGTAGATGGAAAATTCAACTCTGATAGTAAAAACTGACATAACTACCAGGCTTCAACTAATATAGATTTAATGGAAAAATCTGCATGAAAAAACTGTAACATCTGCATTCCTATATGCAGGCTCACACTTTCTAATTTGACCATATACTTGTCAAATTAGGTGACAAGTATATGGTGGCTCACACTTTCTAATTTGACCATATACTTGTCAGCATATCCAGCACTGTATCGAAGATTTGTGTGAGTGCCTTTACGAAGTATTTATTAGGTGTCAGGGTCTTCTAACCATATAAGAAATAGTCATTCTTCACTCCCCTCACATAAACCCTATAACACGGCACTATTATTACCCTCCC
This sequence comes from Piliocolobus tephrosceles, assembly GCF_002776525.5. NCBI lineage: Eukaryota > Metazoa > Chordata > Mammalia > Primates > Cercopithecidae > Piliocolobus > Piliocolobus tephrosceles. The sequence continues at coordinate 43,880,735 of NC_045438.1, forward strand.
CATTTTACAAGTAAAGAACTTAAGGTATAGTTTTCCCAGAATTACACAGCTTCTGAGTGGCAGAGTGGGAATCCATAATCATGCTCCTAACCACTCTTCAATATTGCCTTGAAATATAAGCTGATTTTGAAATTGGATAAATTTACTGTATTAGAAACCCAGTGCTGATGTTTAAAATATGAGTGAAATATGCTTATGAATTCACTTAACATTAAAAGCATATTTCATGCTTTTAATGAAAATTGAGGGACAAAAATGATGTTGATAAATAAATCTTGCAGCATAACCAGGTGGATTCTTCAGGGTGTCCAAGCGGAAAGAGAAGGACCAAAGCCCCCACCACGCTGATGCTAAAGTGTATTGAAAACATCTGAAGGCAAAGACCACTATATGATTTAATTATCCATGATGAGGGCGGGAAAGTTAAAAAGGAAATGTTTTTACTTATGATTATTTGAATCTTTTCTCTGCTTTAACCCCTGAATGTGGTTCCAGCCTGAATCTGATACCCGAATCAATGGTGTTTCACCGTGGGCTTCTCCTCAGCATTCTGCACTGAGCTACTCGCTTGATCTGGATGCCTCTGGCGCACAGTTCCACCAGGCAGGTTGGTATCCCCAGCACACAGCTCCTCTGCTGAGTCTGCTTTCTGCTTTGCCATTTGTTTGTGTTTCCTGTTAAGTAACATTCTTACACACTGGCACCTTAGGAAGTAAAAGAGTTTTGCATTCGATCTTAAATAAGTGCAAATCCATGTCAACAATATCAAAAAGCAAACATTTTCAAATAAGCTATAATACATTTGTTTATATAATCTGTAGTAGTGGATTGAATTTTGGTGAAAGATGAAAAAACCTCCTCTTCCCTTTTAGAATGAACAAGAAATTAAATTATTTGCTTTGTGAATGATTTTTTTTAGTACCCTTTCTGTCTCCAAAATTTCATATTGGTACATATTCAGAACTAATAATATTATAGCAAACATTATTGTTTCCTCTGCCAATGTCTGGAAACTCATTTATTCACTTTTCTTCATCCTAGTCCACATAGACATTATCCTGCCTGTCCCATTAGAGGCAGAGGACCCATGCAGCCTATCCTGGGTCACCATGGGGACCTGTCACTGATACTAGGAAGGACTCAGTAAACTAGGTGTTCACCAATGACATTTTGTTATCAATTAAATTAAAATTCTAGAATTTTATTGAGAACTATATATTGTAACCAAGTTAATTTGTTGGTTGGATATCTTTTGGTACATTAACCAGAAAAAAATTAAAATATTGGCCAGGCACGGTAGCTCCCGCCTGTAATCCCAGCACTTTGGGAGGCCATGGTGAAACCCCATCTCTACTAAAAATACAAAAATTAGCTGGGTGTGGTGGCGCACGCCTGTAGTCCCAGCTACTCAGGAGGGTGAGGCAGGAGAATCACCTAAACCCGGGAGGCAGAGGTTGCAGTGAGCCGAGATCGCACCACTGCATTCCATCCTGGTGACAAAGGGAGGCTCCGTCTCAGAAAATATATATATTAAAATATTAAGATTATTTTCATATTTTTTAAATAAGAGATTTTAACTATTGATTATAGAATAGAAAATACATCCTAGTGAAAAGTATCTTACATAAGATGCCTTTACTTTTGTGGCAGGATAAACTGGCCTAAGCTGAAGTCTCCAAAAAGAAAGGAGGACAGAAAAAGAAATTGGTGGATTTTTTTTTTTTTTTTTTTGTATGAAAAAAATACCTGTGGTGCAAAAATAATAGATTTCTCATTCAAACACTGAAATAGTAAGACTATATTACTTGTTTTTCAGTCTCGTATTTTTCAGTCCCCTGGTGTGTGGATTCTTTCTACACAAACAAACATCTAGTACATGTTCATTATATAAAATTATATTACCAACACTCAAGCAAAAGTGTTTTGGGTATATTCCCCTAAAATTGTCCTTTGCAATGGGAACTCTGTTCACATTGATATTTAGAGGCTGGTGGGAGCATTTCCTCCTGAATTTGGGTTTTAGTGGAAGGCTAGACATTAACTTGAGAAGCTTTGTTGTTCCCTGTATTTGCTGTCACAGCGGGAGAGGACCTGCTGGCCCCACCACACGACACCAGCACGGATCTCACGGAGGTCATGGAGCAGATCCACAGCACATTCCCATCTTGCTGCCGTGAGTAGGAAAGATCGCAACACCACAGCTGCGCGTGTTCCTTCCCTTTCTCTTTTTCTGCATGCGGCCCTTCGCCTTCTTCCTTAAGACAGCAAAAACCTTATTACAAACAGGACTGAATATTATTTGAAAATAAGGCAAACATTATATAAGAAAATGAAGCTCAACCTAGATACTGTCAAGTCACGGGAGTACAGTACAGTTGCAACACAGTTCTGCTCTTTCAGATTTTTCAGTATGCCCGACGGGTGATAAAATGAAGACAAATAAAAATTAAGTCTGGTTTGAAGAAGAAATCATCCTCTTCGATGCAAGCTATCATAAGGAACACATCTTAGTTCAAAGAAAAGCTTCCAGTGGCATGCCAAACAAGACATGAAAATAGCCTTTCTAGTGTAATTTCCTCTCTTTTCTTCAAACATTGTTCTCCAGTGTCATCAGACTCAAGTGCAGAAAGGGATTATTTTCAGATTTTCCCTTTTTATTCCTGCTGGTTTCTTTTCTCGTGGAATAAAATAGTCATTGTATAAAGGCCAAACAATTTAAAGCATCATAGATTAGGACCCTGTGAAATTTCCATCTGAACAACAAATAGCCAGAAAATAACCAAATTCCACGGGAAATTATATAATAATTCTTACTTATTCATTTTTTCCAAATGTTTTGTCTTCAGCATCTTGCCACCTTGCAATTTTGGCTGAGCTCTCACCTAAAACACTTCTGGTGTTTCTAACAGAATATATACATACAAGTAAACTGTTTATATAAATAAATATATATATACACACATACAAATATATAAATATATATAAATTACTCTGTGCTACAATTATATTTTAAATAATCTTTCAAAGGATACGAAGCCATTATTTGTAATTTTAGAGAGATTTACTCTTAAACTGATTTTAAATCCAAGGCAGTCACTAAAATAAGAATTCATGTAAAGCATAGCCTCTTATTTTCCCCTTTTCTGTCATCTCCTTAGAAAATGCCATCCCAGGTTGGGCACGGTGGCTCACACCTGTAATCCCAGCACTTTGAGAGGCCGAGGCTGGTGGATCACAAGATCAGGAGTTTGAGACCAGCCTGACTAATATGGTGAAACCTCGTCACTACTAAAAATACAAAAGTTAGATGTGCGTGGTGGCATGCACCCGTAATCCCAGCTACTCAGGAGGCTGAGGCAGGAGAATCACTTGAACCTGGGAGGCGGATGTTGCAATGAGCTGAGATCATGCCACTGCACTCCAGCCTGGGAGACAGAGCGAGACTACCTCTCCAAAAAGAAAAAGCCATCCGAAATGAGGAAAAAGAGATTATAAATTTTCAGAAGTGTAGATAAATAATATATATTGACTTCATTTAAAAATTATTATTTATTTTATAAGACTTTGTAATTTTTAAAATGCCATCATTAGCAGAATGTGAAAACAGCTATTTAAAATATATTTCTGGACCAGGTGCGGTGGCTCATGCGTGTAATCCCAGCACTTTGGGAGGCCGAGGCAGGTGGATCACTTGAGGTCAGGCGTTCAAAACCAGCCTGATTAACATGGTGAAACCTCATCTCTGCTAAAAATACAAAAAAAAAAAAAAATCAGCCAGGCTTGGTGGCACGTACCTGTAGTTGTAGTGCCACCTACTTGGGAGGCTGAGGCATGAGAATCGCTTGAACCCGGTAGGCTGAAGTTGCAGTGAGCTGAGATCCTGCCACCGCACTCCAGTCTGGGCAACAGAGTGAGACTGTCTCAAAACAACAACAACAAAAAAATAAATAAATAAAAAATATATTTCTTTCTGAATTTTCAGGAATATTTGCCTAAAGATATGTTATGGTTTCCACCAGCACACGAATATATCTATTTGTATTTTGCCAGTGTTTTGTTTCCCAGGTTTTTATTTGTAGATTTACTCTAATGCTTCTCAAAGTTTGCAGAATCACATTTACACTATTTCAGTCTCCACACCCACATCCCTACCCCACAAAGCACATGCATGCATGTGCACACATATAGACACACTTTTGACTCTGTAGAGTCTCACAAAAGCTTAAGAGTGTCAGTGAATGCTCACATGCTACCAGATTGTTGCTTATTTTCTAGGCTCTGTAACCACCATAATAGACAAACGGATTAAAACCTGTTTATTAATTATAATTCAAGGTCAAATTTATTTAGAGGTTTTGATTTTCAGTTGTATATTACTTAGTAAGTAGATAAAACCTCATCATAGTCTTTATGAGCCGGAATTAAATTCTTAAAGGAAATTACTTTTTAGTTCAGCTTGTACCTAAATAACCTTAATAATTAGTTAAAAACAAATTCTGTACATCAAAGCATGTTTAGAAGTTTTTATTTAAATATCATGTTGGACATTTTCAATTGTAAAAGTCAGTTGGCAGTGACAGCCAGGGTGGGAAATGTGTTTCAATATACAACTTGTAATAAATATAAAATATATAATTTCCATATTAAAAATTTGACTCTAAAAATGTGGGATTTTTTACAAGTTCCATTTCCTGAAGAATTTACTCTTAAATTTTTGTCAAAGTATATTCTGACATCTAGATTTTACAAAAGATTGACCCATGTGGCTTTAAAACAGAACATTATTAAAAATAAATAATCATAATTTAGAGCAAAAATAAATTGTAAGAGGTAAATGTATGTGTCTGTTTTTATGGCCTCCCTTTAAAGGCAAGTATAAAATTCCTATTGGTTGGGGATCTTGTTAACTATTCATTGATATTGGTTCCTGAGAGGAGTATACAGAGTACCTTCAGTGGGATCCACATCACAGAGGTTCATCCTCTCCCCTGCATTGGTCCCCTCTTCACCAATGTCATTCTCAGTGTTCAAAGAGTGGTTTATGGAGCTCTAAGATTCCTTAATGTTTATTAAGCTTGAATCACATTCGTCAAAAACTGAAAACCTACTGAAATGCAATGATTTCCTTTTAAATATGTTTGTATGTAAAATACCCATAGCTTTCTATTTGATAAAAAGCTGTTGGTTTAAAAGTATTAGTTTGGAGCAGCTGGCTTCGTGCTCTCATAGTCTTAACTATGCACATTCACAAATATTTATAATAGTCATAGTTTTCTGAATGAACATTACTAGTCATGTCTTCTTTTCAAGAATTCAAGCACATTCATGTATGAAATGATGAAAAGTGTATTTTAGAATCCTTTGAAATCTCCATGTTTTAATTCTTGGCTTCTGAAAGTTCTGCTATTCATATTTTTTCTCTGGTATTATAAACATATACAAGATAGGGACAGCTTTCCATAAAAATAAAAGCTGAATTGACTTATTTATAAAATTGATACATATTTTCATATTCTGCCTATAATTATTAAACCTTTTAAAAATTGATGCAGAATAGAAATCATCATGGGAGGTAGACTTGGTGCCCAGTGCATGTTTCTTTCTCTTTTTTTTTTTTTTTTTTTTTTTTTTTGAGACAGAGTCTCACTCTGTTACCCAGGCTGGAGTTCAATGGCACGATCTCAGGTCTCTGTAACCTCCACCTCCCAGGCTCAAGCAATTCTCATGCCTCCCCAAGTAGCTGGGACTACAGGCACATGCCACCATGCCCAACTAATTTTTGTATTTTTAGTAGAGATGGGATTTCACCATGTTGGCCAGGCTGGCCTCAAACTCCTGGCCTCAAGTGAACCACCCACCCCAGCCTCCCAAACTGCTGGGATTACAAGCATGAGCCACCACACCTGGCCCCAGTACATGTTTCTGACTTGAGTGAATGATTACATTTTCTCACTGGGAAGGTTTCCTTGAAGCATTCCTAGATAGTACTCAGAAGGTTTTGTAGGATTCATTCCTTTGAAGTTGCTCAGCCAGCATATATTTTAATAAGCTTTTGTGATTCCCAAAGCTTACCAACCACCTTTGGAGAATGTATCTAAACAAATTGGATTGGCACCCTCCCAATGCCAAACCAATCCCTTGAGCCCCTGTAACTAATGAGAACTTTAAAAATGCTTGTTGCCGGCATACAATGAATTGATCTGCATGTTAATCTTGACTTTTGATCCTTTATGGATTAAAAATTAACATGCCCCCAAATGAATTTCCACTCTTGGCAATCTTGGAATTAAAATGAAACTCTGTATTCATAAATCCTAACTGTGTGAATTGCCTACTTTAATATAACCGTTTTTTAACTGTGTCTACACATTGTTGCACATGACACTTTAGAACTCCTTCGTCTGAATTAATATCCCAGTTGGTCCTGATCACATCCTTGAATTATGGCCTTTTAAAGTCTTTTTTAAATTATTTATGTTGAATCTTAGAGCAGAGAAGCAAGCATTTCTGTCACTTCCTGGCAAGGAGATAAGGAAAGGGTTTAAGTGTACTGCCAATTAACAAATATGCATACTGACTGTAGTAACCATTTTTATTTTTTGGTATAAAATTTTTCTGTCCATTTTTTACTTATGTCCTTTAAATGTATAGAATACTGGCAGTAAGCCAACTAATTTTTGCTGATAGACCACCAAATGCTTTCAAAATTATTTTTGACCCACAGGCGTATTTTTACTATGAATTGCCTATGTTTATTAAGCTTGAATGGCACTCATCAAAAACCAAAAACCCACTGCAATGCAGTGATTTCCTTTTTAAAATATTTTTGTGTGATTTGTTCAGGCGAATACCCATAGCCTTTTATTTGATAAAAGGCTGTAAGGTTAAAAGTATTGGTTTGGAGCAAAATGGATTAGACTTCTGTCTAGGGTTTGGCTATGTGTTATATTTGTTACTTGCAAGAGAAGCATAACTCTGTCTGTTTTAAAAAGAGTGTGTAAACCTATGGTGTACTTAATAATAATTCAACTCAGCTGTCCCCTGGACACTGTGGAGCTCCACTCTTTTCTCCTGGATGTAACTTACAGATCTGGTAGAACTAGGCCCCTTTTTGCCTGATTTCTTCCCCAAATACTGGGGCTCACACTTTCCCTCCAGACGTTATAGGAAGGGTACTCTTCATGCCTGCTCTTTTTTTCTCACATAGCTCCCGGCACACAGCACATGGTCACTGATGTCCTTTCTCCCACTCAGCATAGAACAGTGAGAGATGGAAGGAGTGCAGCATGCTAGATGATTAGGGACAACTCTTATTTGACCAAGAACAGATGTTGCCATTATTGGGGGATAGATCTCCTCTTTTTTCTCCCAGCATTGAGAACGAGATGATCATGTAGCAAAAGAGGGGATGAAAAGCAGATGCGTTAGAGAAGAGATGTTAGTGGCTGCCCTTGCAAAGCCCGCCAGATCGTCTTCACTGCCATGGGCTCTGGAACCAAAAAAGAATTGAGCTATCTGTGTGGAAAGGAGAATTAGATGCCATATTCTAACTTCTCCAGTGTTCCTAACTGGGCCGATCCCAGGCACTATTACTATCCCAAGTGTCCAGAAGGACACAGAGGATTAGGCCAGTGCTTTCCTAGATACAAGTACTTGGCCACCATTTTCCTGGGCCTTAGGGTCCAGGATGTGTCAAGGGTGGGTCAAGGGAGGCAGAAACCAAAGACTTATGCCTCCAGTGGTCCCTTGGTCAGAATTAGTACTCAGTAAAGTAAGTAGAACATATTCTGTTCTGATACAAAAACCAAATACACAGTGTGTTTTAAATAGGAAATGAGATTTTTTGCAAGACTAAGTGCTCAGTAAATGCTTTAGCGTATGCACTAAATCTTAAATCACATGGGATATGAGAAACTAGCCAGGAAAACTAGCCCTCATTGAAGCATTAAGCCAGGAAAAAAAAAAATGTGGGGTTTTCCTATTAGCATCCATTTAACAGCTGGGCTACTATTACCCTATGTAGACTGATACTTTCCACGCGTTTGCGTGCCTGAAAGTTGGAACCAACAAAGTAAGGGGACTGCCATTAAGTGATTTCTTTTGTTTTCTCTTTCAGCAAATGTTCCCAGCAGGCCACAGGTAAGAGTTAATGAGTTGGTTGGCTCTATGTTACTGATCCCAACCTCGAGTAAGCAGATTATCCACCACTGATTTTACTCCTACTTTATTCTCCATGTAAATAAGTAAACTTACTTGACATTTAAATGTTAGTTGATTCTGTACAGCAGTTTGTCAGTCTGGAGGTGGGGGGTGGCTCCCAAGCCACAGATACCGAAAATACCATGTGTTTGATCCTTTGTGTTCTAACAGCTTTTTAATGGCATCTTATGTGCTACATAAAGTCACTCTAGATAGATCTGGCCACCACTGCTCTCTCTAATGTGTACTTAAAGTGGCTATCACAGAACACTGACCTAAAAAAAAAAAAAATGACTGGTACCACAGAGATGGTTTTGTTACTTTGAGGGGGAAAATATTTCAATTTTTTACTTAAAAAGTTGCTGAGAACTGTTGGCAGCTATAGCCTTATGCCTTTTAGTATTTTCTATAAACCAAAAAGTGTATAGACAAGTCTCAATCAATTTAGAGGTTTACTTTGGCAAGGTTGAGGACACACCCGGGAAAAAGAGACACAAGTTTCATTAGGATTTGTAGCCTGTGTGTGGTTTTTTTGTTGCTGTTGTTTGTTTTTGTTTTTGTTTTTTGTTTGTTTTTGTTTTTGTTTTCCACCCCCCCTAAAAAGGATTTTGAGGACTTCACAAAAAGGAAAGAGCAGGCAGGAGGGGATGGAGGAACAGTCAATTATGCATTTGTCTCACGCTCAGTAAATCTGCATTTTATATAAGATAAAGTATGCCCAGAGTAGAAGAAGCAGTCAAATATGCATTTTTCTCAGGGTGGGCGGAGAGATGACTTCTAGTCCTGCCTTGGTCCTGTAAAGATAAGCTGTTAATTCACATTGTCTGGGTGAAATGCAACAAAACTCTTTTGGGTAAAGATTTGGGGGCCCTTAGAAATTTCCTTGTGAGCAATTTGTGAGGGAGGTCACTGGCTTTCTATCTTTGCAACTATCTGTTTAGGAAGGTAGTTTTTGTGTGACTCAGTTCCCACGTTTAATTTTTCCCTTTAGCATAGTGAGTTAGGGATCCTGAGATTTTGTTTTCCATTCACATTTTCTATCACCTGCTTTTAGTAATAATGTGCCACAAAGCCACAGCAGCTTTGGAGAACATTTTCTTTCATAAACTTGTTTGCTAATCTTTTTGAAACAATGAACCTGCTGAATGATCGTCTTATTGGCAAGAGAGGCTAGGATCTTAACTAAAAGACAAGAGTATGTGAAGGAGACTAGGGGTGTGGTGAACTGTGGGTGTTCTCTCCTGCTTGCTTCTGTTGTCTGAGTGAATTGGAAGCCAGGACTTCTGCAGGAAGTGAGGTTGGGGAGGAGGTGTCAGAGGTGCGAGGAGAGACTGGAGGATGTGTGATAGCTTCTTGGAGAATAGAAGAGCAGATGGCCTGGGAAATAGAGTGTGACTATAAGCAGCATTAAAGATGCCACTCATGAATTTAACATGAGGCCATTCTGCAGGGTTTTAAGTTGCCCTCTAGGCATATTCATGTTCATGAGCAGAGGCACCAGAGTGAGCTGAGTATTGCATTTAAAAAGTTGAAGTTGGGGTTTGACAAAGTGAGCACAGTGATTCAAGGGAAGAGGCAAAGAAGTGATTATAATGATTGAACCACATGCTTCAGCTCAGTAGCAAAAAGAATGAGGAAATGTCCAGTGTGGGAGACAGAAATACAGATGGGAGAATCAATGGATCCTATTATCAAAGGATGGATAAATTTGCAGTTGTAGGGGAAGTATGCTGTGGAGGTAGAGGTGGTTGTCAGAAGCTGGACTGAATGATATTGAAATTAGAGGGGTTGCCAAGTATTGGTAATTGTCCATATTTGGACCTTTGTGTGAATGGCTAAGAAGGGTGGAGGACAGGACCATTGGAGGAAAAGAGCCTAAAGATCCAAGAAGCCAGAGTGCTGGAAGAATCATCTCCATGGGTGTTGAAATCACTAACATTTAAAAATAGCTTTAGAGTGGGTGACATTGAGCCATTTTTTACTTCAAGAAATGAAGGAACATGACCCACGGAGTCAGTAGATGACTGCATAATGGATTGGTGTAGTCTGATGACTTAAGATTCAAAGCTGGGTGTTTTTAGGGAGAAGAGAAAGAAGATACCCCAAAGGCCTCAGTGAGGACCCAGGAAGACTTATGCAGTGTATAAGGAATGGGGGAGGGTAGAGAGGGGAAGTGCTATGTGAGAGGGTTATGAGGGAAACTGTGTCTTCAGGTAGATGCAGATATTGATTAGAGCAAGTAGATGCAGGCAGCATTCAGAGAAGGGTTTGGGAACATGGATTTTGCGGATCTCAGGCCACATGACCTATAGGACAGGTTTCAAGAGCTAGGAAGGGCAAGGCATGGGGACACAAAAAGGGGTATGCAGATCTCTATATGACTAGAATACAGGTGATGGAAAGGCCACCAGGAGTCTAGAGCTTTTTGGGGTGGCCCATTAAATTAAGGATAAAGGGTACAACGAGGTTAGTCCTGATGGTCCCCAGGTGGAATGAGGCTGTGAATGACAAAGGCACGGAGGGAAGAGAGAGTCTTAAAATCCTCCAACACTTATTATAACACAAGTGCTCGGAATTTAAAGCAGAAAATGGTCTTAGGAGGCCTTCTCCTCCTACTCTGTTTCTAGATTTTAGAAATTGAGTTTACAAAGAGCTAAATTGTTTCTGGTTATACAGCAACTTAGTGGATGAAACAAACATCTAACCCAATACAAGAGGCCCCTTTCCCGTTTTCTTCCTTCCCTCTCCATTTGTTTTTTTGTTCTTTGCTTTACCCTTCAGCATTTTCCTTCCCTTCTCTCTTCTTCATTTATCATGTCTTGGGTCAAATGGAAATTCATGGAAATTGTATATTTTCACATGGAGGGTTGAGCTAATGCTTACATAGCCTGATCTTAAATTTTTAGAATTCTGACACCTAAAAGGAGAAATATTGTGTGTCCAATTAATAGACACATCTAATTCTCAAGGATAATAGAGTATATAGACAGAATGCAAAATTCCTCTTGGCTTTATATTCAGCATGAATCTGTGCCAGAGTTTCAGTTATCAATGTTAGTATGTAACAAAATGTTCCTTTCTCGTACAGAGTTAATCTCTCCCCTTCTGTGTCCTCAAACCACTTTGAATTTACTATGGCTGGCACTTACCTCATATTAGAATTGAATGAGGCTGCCTGGCTGAGATACCTTCCACACCTGCTTCACAGGAGGGCCTCACCTCAGTACAATGCCTGGAACCCATCAGTGTTTGCTGAATTTTTGCTCCCTCTAACATGGCAATCAAATGTTCACAATGGAGAAGCAAATGTCTGAAGAATCCAAGTTTGTATAGTCATGGAGAATAGGCTGTAGGCCAGAGTCAAATGAGTTTGCCGCTTTCAGCATACCTGGGAAAAGAAGGGGCTCCGTGGGCAGCTTTTCCAGCAACAATGAGGAACATGCTTCCAGGGAGCAGTACTTTATGCTAAAGTCCCCCATAAAATAAGGTGTAAAGCAGTTGAGTATCTTTCCTGAGAGTTCAGAATGGCCTTTTATGATTTATGAGGCATGGTCCAATTTGGATGATTTCATTTTATACTTTTCTTTATTTTTTTCTAATTTCAAAATCCTTTTAGAAGACCAAAAGTTTGACCCTCCCTTCAAAAAGTTGATACCACTTCTGTGAGTGTGGCCTGGATTTATATTGTCTCTGACCTGGGACATTTAACTTTAACTGGCACCACTGCACACACTTGGGTTATGATTCCTGCCTTCTCTTCCTCTTCTCTGGACTCCAGCTTGGGATCAAGATGGGTTGGCATTGTTAGGGTACCCCCTCTACAGATGACCTCCCACAGTCCCCCAGGAAGACATGGGATATTTTCACCAGCCTCATTCACTCACCAGCCTCATTCACTCACCTCCAGCAGAAAGAAGTGAAGTCCTCTCCATTTTAACTTAGCTTCCAGCCTGGTCAAGAGAAAAGAATTTCAGACCTCCCTCTAAATCAGCTGCAGTGATAGAAAGCAGATTAGGTAACTTCATCATGAGAGGGAAGGACCTCATTGCAGAAAACAAAAGTCACATGGGAGTTAAGACTCCTGAAAGAAGCACTTATATTTTCTTCAAGAATTGACAGATCTCTGCTTCCTGTGATGTTTCATGCAAATATTCTGACAGTGCTATTTTCCCTTCCCACAGGCAATGTGATTCGGCCAGCCAATGTTTCCTGAGATACAGTGTTGCCCTTTTCAGCAAATGCCAATTCCAAGTTCCATTTAATCAGAAGCTCCATGGCTCCGTGGCCCACAGTGTTGAGTGCTGACTGTGTGTTCTACTGAAAGAGTAAAACACTGACTATCCAAAGAGAAATGGATATTTTGTTTTTATGATAACCGTATATTATTGTTTTCTTTTTCCCTTTCTATGCAAGTGTAAATTAATGAACAGAGAGGTATTTGGAAATGGTAATACATTTGTCACAGATTTGTATAATGTATACAGCATTGGGAAAGTGGGTGGGGGCTTTCTAATATGATACCATCTTTTTAATAACTATGACAAAGCTTACATAAGAATTAGAAACTACTTTACATTTTTGCATTCCTTCTGCTGTTCTTATTAACGTTGCACAGTAACTTCATTATTTCTTTGACTCTTTCACCACAATGTTTTGGTTATTTATAATTTATCAGCCATATAAGCAAATAGATCCCATGTATTTGTTTCCATGATTTGGCCACATTAATAAATTCATAAATTTCAATCAAATATCTTTATATATATACACATATGGTTTAAGCTACAGCCCTGTGTATGCCTTTTAACTTTATTTGACGTTGCCCACTTACTTCTTTGCTGTCCACTTGGATAATCATAATAAAAACCTATGGGCCTAAATGGCATTTCTTTTGGGATATTTTTTCCTGCATTTTATTCCCTTTTTATGTAAGTAGGAATTAATTATTTATTTAATGTCTTAATCTATTTGATAAAGAAGACTACATTATGATAATCTCAAAGATCATATTACCAAAGGTTGCCCACTTAAGCATATTTTCATTTTGACACAGAAACAAACTTTAGTATAACCTTTCCTAGTTCCTATGTCTTAATTCTCATCATTATATGCACAGCACACCTTTACCTATGGTGACACCAGAACACATCATTGTCTTTAGTTCCCTTCAAAGATACTTTTATTGTTGTTTTGTATTTTCAAGTCCTTAATAGTTCTTGAATCTCCTAGTTGTTTTCTTACTGAAAGCGGACACACATTTAGTGCACAGCTTGTTTTACCTTTTGGGTGAAAGATCAGATGTTTTTATACCCTTCACTTGATCAATATATTTGGAAAAAATGTTTATCAAAAATCTATGTCACTGTTTCTACAGAAGAATGAAATTAATGCTTACGTGATGGTACCTCCACCTACATCTTTGAGTGCATTCAATTAAGTATTTTGGTTTAGCTTCTGATTTAACATTTAATTGATTCAGTTTAAACATGTTACTTAATTACCAAATGTAGAGGAACCAAAAAAAAAGTGAAAATAGTATATTTTGATTCAAACATATTTGCTTTCAAAACATAAAAGACATTTTAACTTTGGGTTCTCTTTAGCTGGGATCTGGCCAGAAGGAGGCTTAAAGTTAGAAATTGCTGTTATTTTAGAATAGGTTGGGTGGGTTGGGGGGCAAGGGTGTCTATTTGCAGCAGAGATATTTTGAAAAGAAGAAAATTGTTTTATATAAAAGGAAAGCCATGACCACCTTTCTACCTCAGATCCATCTTCATCCATTGCATTGGAAACTGCTTTATGCTGCTGCAGTCTGCAAAGTCTAGAGCTTTTATCAGGCCATGTCATACCCAAGAAAGCATCTATTTAAAGAAAAAACAATTCCCTGAACTCTCAACTCCAAGTTGTAGATTTGGTGTCTTCCTTGTTCTTACTTTAAAAAGTCATGTATTAATTTTCTTTCTGCCTGTATTTGTATGCAAAATGTCCTCTATCTGCTATTAAGGAAAAGCTACGTAAAACACTACATTGTAACCTTCTAAGTAATAATAAATAAAAAGAAATATATTGTAGTAACAACAATGGGAAGTAAGTATGTAGTTCTTTTGAAATAGATGGTAAAGAACTAATCACAGACTATCATCATCTGGTTACATATTGTATTTTTCATCCTGAATAAAAGTGATTTTAACAAAAGATGACTTTGATATTCTTCAGCTGGGTTCACTGATAGAATCTGAATTTTGAATGCACATTTATGAAATAAAGATATAGAGAGAGCCTGTATCTGGATATATCTACATATTTTCCTGCAGTTTCTCTCATATACACTAATACAGTCTCCTGTTGCTCTCATGCTCTCTCTGTCCCCCATCTCTTACACATACATATAATTACATGATTCTCAATTTATTTTATAGATAGAAGGCTGTTTGATAAAGAAAAGTAATATTGGATGTAAAGATGTGTACATAAACCCTATTGAGTGTTTTAATAACTAGATGCTATTAAGTTCCTTTCAAATCTACTTTTAGTTTCATGCTCTCAAATACTGTGTGATTTTTATCCAAACTAGTAGGTTTTATCAATTTCTGGAGCCATTCAGTGGGAAACAATGTTGAGAATCATGTTGCTTGATTCTAAAATTAAAAGCTATCTATGAACTAGAAAAATCATCTAATATATTATTAACAAATTATATTATTTGTTAAAATAAAGAAGACTGATACATTCTGATGAACAAACATTTTAAACATCCTGCATACTATTAAGTACTGCTGACATTGAGCATTCCTGAGAAAACACTTGATTTCCAGCAACTTGTTGACTAGGTAGCTGAAAATAGAAGTGAGAACAAACCAGTTTTGCTTTCATACTGCTGTGGTTTGAATGTGTCACCCACAGTTCATGTGTTGAAAATTTAATCCCCAATTCCATAGTGTTGAGGGGTGTGACCTTTAAGAAGTGATTGGATCATGAGGTTAGAGGTCATGAATGGATTAATGTCATCACAGAAGTGTGTTTGCTATCTCAAGTGGGTTTATTACGAAAGCACGTTGGGTTCTCTCACTTTCTCTTGCATGCTGTCTGCCTTGTCATCTTCCACCACAGGATGACACAGCAAGACAGGCCTTACCAGATGCTAGCACCTGATATTGGACTTCCCAGCCTCCAGAACTCTGAGAAATAAATTTATTTTCTTTGTAAATTGCCCAATCTGTGGTATTCTGTTATAGCAACACAAAATAGACTACAGACATATACTGTGCCTTCAGGTTGTTATATATCACAAATATATATATATATATATATATGTTACAATCAAGGCACAGTATACGATATATACTGTGAAGGCATAGAGATAGATGATACATCAGATAGATAGATAGATAGATGATAGATAGATAGATAGATAGATAAATGATAGACAGATACTCTTTGTAGTTTGCTCTTGGGTAGCTTTTCTCCCACCCACATTCACTGTTTCAGTATGCCAGCTTTTTCAGAGGCCTTTCTAAATTCATTAGTGGAGAATTTAATGATAATACAGTAAACCACCACTAACACTACTACTAAAACCTATGAGTAGGGTCGAAGAGCTTCACTGACACAGAACGTCAGCTTATGTTTTTGTGAGATTAGTTAAGTGACCAGAATGAGGCTGCTACAGAGAGCAGGAGATAATCACAATTACATTTCATCCACTGCCTGTGGTATCAGTTATCTATTGCCACAGTCATGCTGCATGGGAGCCATAAAATCCATGCATTATAATAATCATTTATTTAGCTTATGGTATATGTGGTTCAGCTACTCCAGGCAGACTCTTCTGATCTCAGTTAGACTTGCTCACACATTTGTGGCCAGCTTTGGATCACTTGAGGGCTCTGCTGATCTTGGCTGGGCTGCACCCAGGTCTGGGAGCTGACTGGCTGTTGACCAATGTGGCATGGTTAACCTAGGATGACTGGGAACACTTGGATGAGTTCCTTGATCCACTAGCAGACTAACCTAGGGATGTTCTCATGCAATGGGAGAAGTGTGGGCATACAGAAAGAGGCCTTTGCTGAAAAGTGGCACATCTTTACTTCAGCCAAATTCTGTTGGTCAAAGCAAATTACAAGTCTTGGTATGGGGAATACATTTCATGTCTGTACTGAGGGAAACTGTAAAAGTCAAGGACAAAGGATAGGTATAGCTACAGAAAGCGTAATGAATTGGTGGCCATTAGGTTTCACCATGTAAACCTTAAGATAGGCTAAGCGGAGAACTTGGAGCCAGAACATAAAGTAACCATTTCCTTAGACTTCGTGGTCACTGCTCCAGTGGACGGAAACAGCAGTAGCCTCTTTACGGGGGCATCTTTTAAAACAAAGGTCAAAAAGATCAGCCCTTTCACTCCAAGCTAACAAAGCAATTTCAAAAAAGAAAAAAACAAGTAGGAAAATTTAGCGGGCCTGTGCCTAAAGTCCTAAGAGAAGAAGATGTCAAAACTTACAGCAAAATTAGGAAAAATAAAAACAGGAAAGAAAAGAAAACTATGTGAGAAATGGAATAAAGATGCTACAATAAACTGCTCAGATGAACCTTTGTTCAGTTTTAATTGTTAAAAAATTTTAGCTGGAAGAACATACAACATGTAGGAGGCTCCTCACTTTGACCAAATCAGTAGGTCACATGCCCCTCCCAAGGGGCATGTTTAGAAACATGCATTTATTTGCACTTTGCATAAACTAACAAACTTAGCTCTAATCTCTCATTTTGGAGGCCTTCAAATTGTGGCATATTTTAGGGTATTTGCAGTTGACACATATGCTTAAATTCAGATATTCTTTTAAAGACAGCTTCTTTTTTGGTAGTTTTGAATTTTGTGGGTAATTAGGAGAAATACACTGAAAATTTGCCTTCAGCTTAGCTCTGTCCTCATATATCTTTCCTCAGAAATCACAAATTTTGAATTTGTAATTGTATTAGAGTTCTCCAGAGAAACAGAACCAATAGGATAGATATAGATATGTAGAAAGATTGATTATGAAATATTGGCTGACATGAATGTGGAGGCTGAGAAGTCCCACCATCTGTTGTCTGCAAGCTGGAAGCCCAGGAAAGCTGATGGGTAAGTTCAGTCCAAACCCCAAAACCTGAGAACTAGGGGGACAAATGGTGCAGGTCCTAATCTCAGCCCAAAGGCCTGAGAACCTGGAGTGCTGATGTCTCAAGGCAAGAGAAGATAGCCTTCCAGGATCACACAGGAAGACCAAATCTGCCCTTCCCCCCACCTTTTTGTTCTATTCCAGCCCTCAGTGGACTGGATGATGCTTTCACATTGGTTAGGGCAATCTTCTTTACTCAGTGTACCGATTCAAATGCTAATCTCTTCCACAAACATCCTCACAGACATACCCAGAAATAACATTTTACCAGCTATCTGGTCATCCCTTACCCCAGTCAAGTTGATGCATAAAGTTAACCATCATAATAATTAAATGAGAAGAGTTTCCAGGTTGCCATGGGATGTAATTACACTTAGTCCTTGATATTATTTTTTTCTAGGGTTATTTTTCAAAAATATTAAAATATTGATTATTAAATGTTTTGTTTGTTTCTTTGCCTAATTACGAATAGGAATTTCCCAGCTTCTCCTGTAACTGACTAAAACATCCAAGGCCAAGCATGGTGGCTCATACCTGTAATCTCAGCACTTTGAGAGGTTGAGGTAGGAGGACTGCTTGAGGCTGGGAGTTCCAGACCAGCCTGTGCAACACAGTGAAGTCCCTGTCTCTATTAAAAACAAAAAAACATTGTTTTAGTTAGGCAGGTATGGTGGTACTTGCCTATCGTCCTAGCTACTCAGGAGGCTGAGGTGGGAGGATTACTTGAGTCCAGTAGTTTGAGGTTACAGTGAACTGTGATCACACCACTGCACTCTAGCCTGGGTCACAGAGCAAAATCCTATCTCTAAACAATGATAAAATATTATCCAGTTGGAATGTGACTGCCATGTAATAAATAGAACTATAAGAACCATTTATTTCCTCTCCTCCAAATCCTCTGTTTTGAAGGTCTGGCTCCTTTGCATGCAGGTAAAAGCTTACTCACATTTCTCTTCAGATCTTTTCTTCTTTTTTTAAGAACAATGCTGTAGATTGTCACAGCCTATTTGAAATATTTTATAACTCTATTCCTTTAGTGTTTTTGAGAAAGCATGTACTAATTCTTAAATTTATTTCTCATAATATTGATAACAAAAGGAATTCTATATAGCAATTATTGGAAATGTGCCCTGTGAATAGGAACTAATTATCTTGAGATTAGTCATTAAGTATCAGTTCTCTTTAGTTTTTTCACCACCCATAGATAAATTAAGTGGAGTTCCTGAATCAGAACAGCTTAGGACCAAACCCACACGTACAAGGACACCAGAGTACATGTCACTGTATTTGTCCTAGCCTCAGAGACAAATTGTTTAGTTATTTTAACCTTACCTGGTTTTGCAAGTTTAAACACAGCTGTATATTAGAGCAGTAAATTGTGGTCCTCATTGCACCCTCCTCAGAATCATCTGGAGTCTGCGTAGACTCTCCCCAAAAATACTGAATATGAACCTCCGCAGACCATGCTCAGGAATCTGTGTTATATATGTCTGCTGGTTCCAGACAAATGCCACCAAAATAAGCTATTGATAGGACAAAGCTGTGCTATTTTTAAAAGCCATAAGAGAACAGTCCTTGGGAGTTTTTGTGGGATCTCAAAGGGGAAACGGCTTGACCGGGTTTGCATAAGGAGAATGCTGTAATAGTTGTAGATTGGGAGACATGGCAAGGCAAGGGTTTTCAAGCAAAGATTTTGAAGAATCTTGGGGAAAAGAGCTGTTGGATGTTATTGAATAATAGTTTGATATTCATACAAGTGAAGCTTTAGAAAATTTTTGGAACAGATAATCAAGTTATTATAGTCATGATCTTGAAGACAGAGGAATATCAAAGCTATGTTACTGAAGACAATGAACTCATAAAGTCATGTCAATGTAAGGAAAGCTGCATGGGTGTAAGATGCTTTTGGTTCTCAGCTTCTTCAGCCTGAGTTAAAGAATAAATCATTAATATCTGGAGGCAGGATCAAGCCACACCCTCACCACAATTTGCAGTGTCATGATTGTGTATTATATTCCCAGGATGGTCTTTTCAACCACTGTAAGTGTCAGGTTTTCCTGTTCTTTTTGTTGGATGATCATTTGTCGGACTGTTATATGGGACAATGGATGCACAGAGTATGCAAAATGCCAGGGATCACAAATCCAAGTTCTGCAACCCAGAAAAAGAGCTGCTATAAAAATGAGCTGCTGATTAAAGCTGCTCTGTTCTCAACCACCACTTGCTCAATTTCATGAAACTCACAGGCCAGGGCTTCTATAGCCTTGGTGATATTGCCTAACTTCCCTGCTAGTGTAGAAATATAGTATGTATGATTCTCTTAACTTTTTGGACATCTCTCTTGAAAGAGAAGAAAGTAATCCAGAACACTCCTTGAACAGTTATGGCTCCAAATCAAGTTGAAATTTTTAGCCTTCTTGAAATGTTATCAAACTATCTCTTTGTCCAAGAAAAAAAACTGATTGGCCAAAATATATTCTGAGTGATGTCAGAGATTATCCAGAAAGTGGACATCAGTTTAACAACACAAAGAGCCCCTAATCCAGGGAGTAGCCAAAAATCCAATACTTGTCACTGGGGGACCATCCAATAATCTTTTTTTTTTTTTTTTTTTTTTTTTTTTTTTAGCCAAAATATCCCTATGAAACAATGTTGAACCCTTGCCAAGCAATTTTGAACAATTTTTATACAATTCATCAAAAGTGGCATGACACCAGGCAATGAAATTTGTAGTACTGACATCATTAGATAGAGATAAAGAAAAGGGAAAGTGTGCCTTTTAAAAGCTACAAAAGTTTAAGACAGCCACCAAGTATATACCCTCTGTTTCCAAGTTCTATTTCTGTGAAAGTTCAGTGACAAAGACTAGCTTTCATGAAAGTTCCCTGAATATAGTCTTGGTGGGGGTAGGAACCAACTTTTCTAGGTATGATATATTGATATGTTTTGGCTCTGTGTCCCCACCCAAATCTCACCTTGAATTGTAATAATCTCCACATGTCAAGGGCAGGACCAGGTGGAGATAATTGACTCATGAAGATGGTTTCCCTCACACTTTTCTCATGGTAATGAATAAGTCTCATGAGATCTGATGGTTTTTACAAATGGAAGTTCCCCTGCACAAGCTCTCTTGCCTACCACCGTCTAAGAAGTGAGTTTGCTTCTCATTTACCTTCTCCCACGATTGTGAGACCTCCCTCAGCCATGCGGAACTGTGACTCCATTAAACCTCTTTGCTTTATAAATTATCCAGTTTCAGGTATGTCTTTATTAGCAGCATAAAGAACAGGCTAATACAGTAAATTGGTACTGGGAGTGGTTCTAGAGGAACACAATTCCAAGAAAGAATTTATTTAGTTGGTTTTGGAGTTTCTGGAGGTGGCTGCTTAATATTATTAGACCCCAAAATGCTAAGGACTTGACTTCTAATAGTGTGGAGAACACTC
This sequence comes from Piliocolobus tephrosceles, assembly GCF_002776525.5. Lineage (NCBI taxonomy): Eukaryota > Metazoa > Chordata > Mammalia > Primates > Cercopithecidae > Piliocolobus > Piliocolobus tephrosceles. Next base: position 43,901,532 of record NC_045438.1, read on the forward strand.
ATAGTTCTTGGCATGAACTGTTTCGAGGGTTATGCAAAATAAATGCATTCAATACTCCTAATTCACTGCTTGTGAGAGGCAAGGAGTTTAGTGACTCATTACACAATACTTTTGACTATTTGTGGAGAACCAAGGAATATAATTAAGTTGGTTGGTTGCTACTAAGTTCGCTAGGCGAAATGATGAAGGAAAACAATGAACTCAGGGATTCTAACTCCCTGTTCCAGAAGCATATATTGAGCCTCAAATCTGCTAAGATTGCCTGGAGTTAGAGTCTTATCTCCTGTAGAGAAAGAGCTGAAATTTTGGAAAATCAGACACAAGCTCTTATCATGTGAGTGACTGACCTGCAAAGAAAGGGGCGCACACAGCCTCGCCAGATGTCTACTGTTAAAGTGAGTGTCAACTTGATTGGATTGAATTGTGCAAAGTATTGTTCCTGGGTGTGTCTGTGAGGGTGTGGCCAAAGAACACTAACATTTGAGTCAGTGGACTGGGAGAGGCAGACCCACCCTCTTTCTAGGTGGGCACCATGTAATCAGCTGCCAGCATAAAAGCAGGAATGGAAAGGGTAGACTGGCTAAGTCTCGGGCTTCCATCTTTCTCCTGTGCTAGATGCTTTCTGCCCTTGAACAACAGACTCCAAGTTCTTCACCTTTTGGATTCTTGGACTTAACCAGTGATTTGCCAGGGGCTCTTGGGCCCTTGACCACAGACTGAAAGCTGCATTATCGAATTCCCTACCTTTGAGGTTTGGGAACTTGGACTGGCTCCCCGGCTCCCCAGCTTTCAGATGGCCTATTGTGGGACTTCACCTTGTGATCATGTGAGTCAATTCTCCTAACAAACTCCCTTTCATACATATGTCTATCCTATTAGTTCTATCGCTCTAGAAAACCCTGACTAATACAAATGTGATAAGGGTTTTAGATTTCCAGTGATCAGTCCTGTTGTGGTGTTTGCATCTAAAAAGTTATCTTACTGTTGAATCCTGGTACCTAAGAAGTCAACTAACTCATTACAAATAAATTATAGGAATAGAAGCAGAATATTTTCCAAAGGGATCGTGCACAAATGAAACTGTACATTTGGTTGTATGGCAGTTCTCAAGGAAATTCTAACTAGATACTGAATTGAGACCTGGGAGTGACTAAGAATGCCAAAAAAAAAAAAAAAAAAAAAAAAAAAAATTAGAAAGAGTTGCTTTATAGATAATATAGTTAAAGGCAAACTGAAACAAAAAAGTGGAAACAAGATACTAGGAAAATAGTAAAATAATTCCTTTTAAAGCCTGATAGTCTGTGGCCTTCTTCCATGAATCCAAGGTGTGAATTCAGAAGTCTTGGTGGAAGCTATTTCCTTCCAAATTCTGTTTATAGAGGTCAACTTGAGGTCTTCACAGGGGACTTCATCTTCCATTTCTAGGATGGTTTATGTTTCACTGAAAGACATGGCTCCAGAATAAACCACTTGGATTTTCACTGTCCTGCTAATTGTTAACAGTACCTCAAGGGGTCCTGTGGATCAGGGTTTTACGGCTGTCTTTCTCTGATATCACTTCTAGAAGACCCATTGTCTAGGTTTTAGTTCATGTAAAGATAACTTAAGAGGCAGAAAGACAGCTCCCACCTGTTCATGGTAGGAATAAGTGTGTTGCATGAATCCCCAGCATTCTTTGCCATGGCTGCTTGCAATCGTGTAGAGGTATTCCTAAATCCATATGGACTCATACACTCCTGAGTAAGTGGCAGAGCTTTTCAAAGCTCTTGCTAAGCCCCAGTAAAATGGGTTTTCCATCACTAAAGTGATAAATAGTTCCCACATTTGGGAATACAAAATCAAAAAAAAATTTTTTTTGGCTATTGTTAGAGCTGTTAATATCTGATGAAAGGCTTCAATCCAACTACAAATTCACAAATATTGATCAGGACATATTCAAAAGTCATCACAGAATGCATAGACATGAAATCAATTTGGAAGGGTTCTGAAGGTTGGCTGTTGTCCATGTCCCATCTTTATAGCTTTTACTACGATTGTGCTGTTGACATATGAGACGTGTATCAGAGATCCTTGATCATTTTGGCAAAGTTTTGCTGCTGATGTTGACTGAGTGTAGAGGCAAATATGTCCTTGCTAGTGTAGGTAATTCCATGTAAAATTCTGCAAATTTCCTTTGCTACTGAGGGCCATCCATAGAGTGCCTGAAATCATCCCTGGGAAGTTTGCAACTAGATATTTCCCAGTATCCTTTCTTTATGCTGGAGTCAAATCCTAGCATTCTGAAATAGCTTCTTTGAACACACCCAGATATTTGGTTTCTTAGGGTAGGATCATTGTGAAGGTTGCCTGAACTCCTTTTGTACCAATTCCTACCTTATTATAGCTACTGCTTTAAGAAGCTTTAGCACACTCAAAATTCCTTTAATTTGCTGAACATTTATGTTTGAGATTTCTACAAAAGTCAAGAACCCCTGTTTGTTTGCAAAGCCTTCAAAAATTGTGAACTACTCCTAAAGCATTTCTACTCTCGGTGTGTATTTTAGCTCATTTATCTTTAACTAACTGTCAAGCTCTGATGAGGGCAATAAGTTTTACCACCTGGTAGATTTTGCTTCTACAAGGAGTCACATTATAGGAACAATGTGAGATCTGTTACAGTAGATTTTACCTAATATTATATTTTTCTGTTTAGTCTTATGATATGGTCCATCAACAAGCAAAACTAAATCTTGATTTTCTAATGTAGTTTCTAGCATGTCTATTCAGGGAATAGAGAGTTTGAAAAGAGAGGTTAGAGAGTCATAGAAAATGATGGAAGAGTTGTAGAATTCAGTAATTTATAGAGATATGCAAAGAAAGAGAGAGAGAAACAGTACTTTTAGGAGGTAAGCTTTCTTACTGAGAGTTATTGTTTATTTTCAGTGAGAGACAAGGACCAGATAATGGGAGGGACCATCAAGTTTAAAGAACATTCTAAAAATCAAGTGAACAGAGCCTTCCTAGTTTAGCTGCTGTGGCTATTGCCCATGGGCAAGGTGAGTAGACTTTTGCCAGTGGGATAAGAGAGAAATTGTAGTGAGCTTTTGGTCTCTGATTATTCAGAAGAAGTTGAATTAGAACACACAGGGCTTATTCAAATCTCTCACATTATATATTAATAGATAAGCTTGTGATAATTAGGTTGGCATAGAACGGGATGTTATTGAAGAGTTAATTTTAACTTTTGAAAGGAGGGTTTGTGTTGGGGTTCTCAGAGAAGAACTTTGGTTACCAAGGGATATAGTTTGGCTCTGTGTCCCCACCCAAATCTCATCTTAAATTGTAATCCCCATATGTGGAGGGAGGGACCTGGCTGGAGGTGATGGATCATGGAGAAGATTTCCTCCATGCTCTTCTCATTATAGTAAGTTCTCATGAAATCTGATGGCTTAAAAGTGTTTGGCACTTCCTCCCTGTCTCTCCTGCTGCCTTGTAAGACATGCCTTGCTTCCCCTTCATCTTCAGCCATGATTGTAAGTTTTCTGAGGGCTCCCCAGCCATGCAGACCTGTGAGTCCATTAAACCTTTTTCCTTTATAAACTACAAAGTCTCAGGAATTTTTTTATAGCAGTATGAAAACAAACTAATACAGGAAATTATTATCAGCAGAGTGGGTCACTCTTATAAAGACAACTAAAAATGTGGAAGTGACTTTGGAACTGGGTAATAGGCAGAGGCTGAAACAGTTTGGAAGGCTCAGAGAAAGACAGGAAGATGAGGAAAGGTTTGAAACTTCCTAGAGACTTGTTGAATGGGTGTCACCAAAATGCTGATAGTGATACAGACAACGAAGTCCAGGCTGAGACAGTCTCATATGGAGATGAGGAACTTATTGGGAACTGGATCAAACCTCACTCTTGCTATGCTTTAGGAAAGAGTGTGATGGCATTTTGCCCCTGCCCTAGAGATCTGTAGAATTTGAATTTTCTAATTTGAATTTGAATTGAGAAAGATGGCTTAGGATATCTGGCAGAATAAATTTCTAAGCAGCAAAGCATTCAAGAGATGACCTGGCTTTTTCTGAAGTATACGATTATATGTGTTCATAAAGAGATAATCTGAAATTGGAACTTATGTTTAAAAGGGATGTAGAACATAAAAGTTCTGAAAATGTGCAGCCTGACCATGTGGTAGAAAAGAAAAGCCCATTTTCTGGGGAGAAATTCAAGCCACTGCAGAAATTTGCTTAAGTAACAAGGAGCTGAATGTTAGTTGCCAAGATAATGGGGAAAATGTCTCCAGGGCATGTCAGAGATCTTCACAGCAGCTCCTCCCATCACAGGTCCAGAGGCATAAAAAGGAAAAATGGTTTCATGGGCCAGGCCTAGGGCCTCACTGCTCTGTGCAGCCTTGGGACATGGTGTCCTGTGTCCCAGGTGCTCTAGCTATGGCTCCAGCCACGACTAAAAGGGACCAAGGTACAACTCAGACCATTGCTTCAGAGGGTTCAAGCCCAAAGCCTTGGTGGCTTCCATGTAGTGTTGGGCCTGTGGGTGTGCGGAAGCTAAGAGTTGAGGTTTGGGAACCTCCACCTAGATTTCACAGGATATAGGGAAACGCCTAGGTGTCCAGACAGAAGTCTGCTGCGGGGTGGAGCCCTAATGGAGAACCTCTACTAGGGTAGTGGGGAGGGGAAATATGGAGTTGGAGTCCCCATGCAGAGTCCTCACTGAGGCACTGCATAGTGGAGCTCTGAGAAGAGGGCCACCGTTCTCCAGACCCCAGAATGGTAGATCAACTGACAGTTTGCACTGTGTGTTTGGACAAGCTGCAGGCACCCAATACCAGCCCATGAAGGCAGTTGTGGGGTCTGTACCCTGCAGAGCCATAGAGCAGAGCTGTCCAAAACCTTGGGAGACCACCTCTTGCATCATCATGCCCTGAATGTGAGACACAGAGACAAAGGAGATAATTTTGGAGCTTTAAGATTTAATGACTTCCCTGCTGGATTTCAGACTTGGATGGAGCTTGTAGCCCCTTCATTTTGGCCAACTTTTCCTAATTGAAATAGAAACATTTACCCAATGCGCAATGCGTGCTGACGAGTTGATGGGTGCAGCACACCAACATGGCACAAGTATACATATGTAACAAACCTGCACGTTATGCACATGTACCCTAGAACTTAAAGTATTAAAAAAAAAAAAAAAAAAAGAAACATTTACCCAATGCCTATACCCACATTGTATCTTGAAAATCACTAACTTGCTTTTGATCTTACAGGCACATAGGTGGAAGGAACTTGCCTTGTCTCAGATGAGACTTTGGACTTGGACTTTTGTGTTAATACTGGAATGAGTTTAGACTTTGGGGGACTGTTGGGAAGGCAGGATTGTGTCTTGAAATGTGAGGATACGAGATTTGGGTGGGGACCAGCATAAAATGTCACTGTTTGACTCTGTGTTCCCACCCAATTATCATTTAAAATTGTAAGCTTAATGTGTTGAGGGAGGAACCTGGTGGGAGGTGATTGGATCATGGGGATGGTTTCCCCATGCAGTTCTCATGATAGTAAGTGAGTTCTTATGAGATCCGATGGTTTAAAAGTGTTTGGCAGTTCACCTCTCTCTTTCTCTCTCCTCTGCTGCCATGTGAGACATGCCTCACTTCTCCTTTGCCTTCCACCATAATTGTAAGTTTCCTGAAGTCTCCACAGCCATGGGGAACTGTGAGTCAATTAGACTTCTTTCCTTTATAAATTACCCAGTCCCAGGTAGTTCTTTATAGCACTGTAAAAACAGACTAATACATCAAGAATTTGGTTAAACCATACAGTGAAGTGGAGATTTTAGGAAAACTGGTAACTCCTGTACGCAATGAGATCCAGGAATCTTCTTGTTTCTTAGTTATTCATCTGGAAAAGTTTTGAAAGGCCAAGTCTGTTAAGAGAGGATTTGAGAAAAGTCATATTAAAGGCAATGAACTTTACTTTGACAAAATTGTGGCTTCTCTTTGGAAACCTTATGCCATCTCTGAAAACAGAAAGCAGATAGATGGAATCAATCTTAGAGCTCACCTCATCCTTAGAACAAAACAAAAGGTCAACCACGTGTTTGAAACCACGTTTGCAAAATTACAACAGTAAGAGAAATCTAACATCATTGGCTCCATCCTGTTTCTGACCTTCAAGCTGTTCTTAGTCATTCCCGGGTGTAGGCCAAGCTAACTTTGGGAGAAATTTAGTTTGTAGTTTAACCTTAAAGCAGGGATGATAACAACTCTTACCAAAACTAAACTGCCATTGTAAAAATTAATGAAAGGCCACAATATTAGGATTATGAGAGGGACCTGAATTCTGATAAGATGTAGGTGTAGCTTCTATAATCCCTTACTGATTAGGAATCATATGTCCAGAGGCTACAAGATTTGTGACTTTCTCAATTGCTCCTGTAGATAACATCAGAAAATCAGAGAATGATTTTCTTGAGATCTTTTTCAGACTGACCCCACTGGACTCATGTCTTACAACTCAGCTGGTCCTGTGGCCCCTCTCAGAGGTGCACCTGGTGCACGAGGACTGTTTGCCACATCCCTATTTCATCCCCAACCTATCAGCAGAAGCCATTCTCTAGTCCCCTGCCCACCCTTGGATGTATATATACACATAGGTATGTTTCTGTGTGTGTGTGTGTGTCCTTGATGGGCTCAGCCCCAATAATGCTATCTACAAATGCTAGAACATTTGTTGATAGAAGGCTGATACCTTCTTCAGATCTGCAATGTGGGCTTGATTGAGATACACAGACATTGGTAAATCTATATTCAACTTAGCTATGCAATTATTATGAATATTAGAACCCTTGGGGATTTCAGGAAAAGAACTACTAAGAGAATATTTAATTTGGCAATTAAATTTGCATAGTTAACCACATCCTATGAAGTTAGCAGAGGTGTGTTCTCATTAATGAAGAAAACATACATCTTGGTTAAAGATTCAAGGGTGACAGTTATGGACTGGAACACAAGGAATGTATGACAATTGTTAGAGACACCTACCACATGAGTAGTTTGTTCACATCAAAAGTGAGGTTGCATAACAGAGACAGGGTTTCAGTTTAATAGCAGCATCTCTATCAATACAACAAATCACAAGCTTTCCTTTCAATGTTTAGAGAAATTTCTCCTTGTGAGTTTCAGGGTAAAACAGGAAACTGATTGTTTGATTCCTCCTTGGAGTACCCTCATTGATCATCCACTTTATTTTTCTCCTATAGTTTCTTAGCAAATACAAAACAATTATTTTTCCAATGTCTTTCTGCTTACAGTAACTACCCATGACTTCATCAGAAGCTCCCTTCTCCCATATACAATGATGGGTATGGGAGCATCTAGATGTATTTTTTTTCCTGTAAAGTCATAAATTTATCCTGAGTATTATTCTGTTTTTGGAGTAAGTCTTTTCCAAAATGTTCAATGAGGGATTGAAGGCCTGATAAAAAGACTATTTCCCAGTCTCACTTTTGCTTTCAGATTAAATCCCCTATTTCTAGTCTTGATGAAAAGAGTCAAACTCTGTAAAATATTTGTAGAGATTTATTCTGATCCAAATAAGTGTCACCCAAATATATGTGACACAGCCTGTGGAGATCCTGAAAACATGTGCTCAAGGTGGTCAGCCAACAGATTGGTTTTATACATTTTAGGGAGTCATAAGACATCAATCAATACATATAAGATGTACATTGGTTCATTCCAGAAAGGTAGCACAACTCGAGGCAGGGCCTTCCAGGTCGTAGGTGGATTCAAAGATTTTCTGATGGGCAGTAGATTGAAAAGGTTTATCTAAAGACCTAGAATCAATAGAAGGGATTGTTCAGGTTAAGATAAGTGGTTATAGAGAACATGGTTCTTATTATGCCGATGAAGTCTCCAGAGAGAATAGATTGTAAAAATTTCTTATCAGACTTAAAAAGATGCCAGACTCTCAGTTAATTCTCACCTGGATCAGGAAAAAAACTTGGAAAGGGAAAGGAATTCTCTACAGCAAGCAAAATTTCCCTGCAAGAGACAGCTTTGCAGGGCAATTTCAAAATATGTCAAAGAAATATATTTTGGGTTAAAATACTTTGATTTCTATCAGGGCTTGCTATCTGTCACATTGGTATTTTATTGCTACAAAGAGTCTGTTTTGCCAGTCTTAAGGTCTCTTTTAATGTTAATGCTAATCAGTTGTGCCTGAATTTCAAAAGGAGAAAGATGTAATGAGACATGTCTGACGCTCTCTTTCCCATCATGGCCTGAGGTAGTGTTCAGGTTTACTTTAGGATGCCCTTGGCTGAGAGGAGGGGTCCATTCAGTTGGTTGGGAAGCTTAGAATTTTATTTTTGATTTACTCTAGTTTAAGACTATTGACAAAACATGGGGAGTGTAGGGGAGGGAAAGTCTTTCCTTCTACATTTTTCAGTTCTCAGCTGGGTATTTTGTTACAAAAGACAGATTAACAAGAGAAAAACCAAGCAAGGTTTGTTTACATGTGTATTTCATACATACATTGGACAAAGTCTTGGAAGAGTAACTCTAAGAGGTGTTTAGAACTTGGGCTTTAATATCACCTTTAGGTAAAACAAAGAAAGATGGGTTTGAGGGAGGTGAATTTTGGGAAGATGACCAGAAAAGGCATGGTAAACAAGACTAAGGTTTGTTATGCAGATTTAAGTCCCAGACTTCTCCATTGGTGAAAGTCTCTTGTGATGTAGGTTATACTTCTCTTCCTGGTACAGAGAGGGAAACACCCTTAGATATGGAGATTTTACTTATATATGTAAATCTTCCTTTCAAAGGGTAACTGATAATTTTATTTTCAGAGCTTCTCCTGTGTCTAACTTTTCTAAAAATAATCAGCTCAAAATAACCCTTATGGTCAAGAGGCATACAGATGATCTTTGATTTACAGTAGGGTTTCATCTTGTTAAACTCATTGTAAGTTGAAAATGTCCTAAGTCAAAAGGCATTTAATATACCTCACCTACTGAACATCATAGATTAGCCTGGCCTACCTAAACATGCTCATAACACTTACATTAGCATAGAGTTGTGTAAAATTATCTAACACAAAGCCTATTATATAATAAAATACCTCATGTAATTTATTAAATACTGTACTGAAAGGGAAAAACAGAATGGCTGTATGGGTACTAGAAGTACAATATCTATTGACTGTATATCACTTCTGTACCATTGTAAAATGCAAAAATCATAAGTAGAACCAATGTAAGTCAGGGACTGTCTGCACTGGGAGTGGTATATTCTAAGATCCTACAGTCGTACTTCAGGGCGGCATTTTCTGGCCACCCACAGTCACAAAGCTGATGGACATCTACCTTGAGATATACCTCTGCATTCTGTCTAAAGGTGGTAAAGAACCTGCCCTTTTATACTTAAAGGGCAGGTTCTTTCTTGCCTACAAGACTATCAGAGTCCAGCCTATTTTCACAAGAAAGTGTTTGGGGATAGCCTCCAAAAGACTGTGTTCCACACCTCTAGCTTTAAAAAAAAAAATCCTCTAGATTCCTATGCAATTGGGGCTGTTTGGGGGTTACCCTTGAGATCTTCCTGTTCTGCCTATTCTTATAATTTTCTGCATCTGAATTTCCACTAATGACTTAGTTAATTGGTACAGAACTGGACACACTGGTTTATTTGTTTCTAAAACCATTCTACATTCCTCCACAAATTTCTGAGCTTTAAAAACTTTCTGAAAATGGCTGTCAGCTCAGACAGAGACCAGAACTCAAAATCAACCATCAGAAGTGAAGGAAACCAAAGTATTTCACCCCAAAATGTGGCTTTCTGGTATAGCGAGTATTTGGATTAAAGGCCCTTCAAACCCAAGAGTAATGGCTCATGCCTGTAATCCCAGCAATTTGGGAGGCCCAGGTAGGCAGATCATTTGAGATCAGGAGTTTGAGACCAGCCTGACCAACATGTTGAAACCTCATCTGTACTAAAAATATGAAAAAATTAGCTAGGCATGATGGCACATGCCTGTAGTTCCAATTACTCAGGAGGCTGAGGCAGGAGAATCACTTGAACCCAGGTAGCAGAGGTCGTAGTGAACTGAGATCGTGCCACTGCACTCCAGCCTGGGTGACAGAGTGAACTTCATCTCAAAGATAAATAAATAAAGACCCTTCAAGATCAACAGATGCTAGAAGAGACTTCTGCCCATCTACATAAAGACCAGAGGGTCAAACCAAGGAGGACAATTATTTTTCTTCCCCTCCTTGTTATTTTATCTAATTACTTCCTGCAGAAAAGGAGATTGAAGAATGTAACCACACCTGGACAGACTCTTTTACAAGATAATGTCTGTCTCTCAGGTTCATTCAATTTTCAAAGAGAACCATTTATAAATTAACCTCTGTTCCCCAGCCTGTTCATTCTCCCTAGCAACCATTCATTGCCCCTCACCAACATTACTTTTATTCCCTTTCTCCTCCTGCCCTCTAGTAAAAGGATATATAAGTATCTGGGTCCCACTGGGATATGTGGTTGGTAATCACTCTGTAGTCCTCCCTCATGCATGTTAATATATTTACATGCCTTTTCTCCTTTTAATCTGCCTTTTGTCAGTTGATTTTCGGCAAGCCTTCAGAGGGTGAAGAAGAAGTTTTCCCTTGGACCCTACAGAAGCTTTCCCTTTTCTGCGGAAAAATTTAATAGTTGAGCTTTGGGGGTTTCTGGCCACCTAGGATGGAAGGGCAGTGTGTCAGAGGGAGAGATAGGAGCAGAGGGAAATGGGGGTGTGTAGTTTGGTGGAAAAGCAATGGCATGATAAAGTCATCAGGTTCATCATGTGATTTGAGAGTATCAAAAAGGGAGATTGTTTTATATTTTTCACGTTTTCTTATGTTTTGGCCAAGAGTGTTCTCAAGCAAACAATTTTGAAATTGGAATTCCTTTTAAATACTTCCTTATACCAATCAAAATTTACAGACAATTGGATGTTTGAAATTTTGGTTCCCATTAATTCTAAGGTGACCTGCAAATGAACAATTTTGATTATATCAAACTTCTCCCAAAATGACCATTGTACAGTCTGCCCCAAATATCCACAGGTTTCAAGACTGTTGGTTCCACATCTGTGGATCTAGCCAACCACAGGTAGAAAATATTCAAAAAATATAGCATCAAACAATACAATAAAAATAATATAGTCCAGGCATGGTGGCTCACACTTGTAATATAAACACTTTGGGAGACTGAGGTGGGAGGATCGCTTGAGCTGAGGAGTTTGAGACCAGCCTGGGTAACATGGTGAAATCCTGTTTCTACAGAAAGATCAAAAATTGGCTGGGCATGGTGGTGTGCATCTGTAGTCTCAGCTACTGTGGAATCTGAGGTAGGGGGATCACTTGAACCTGGGAGGTGGGTAGTATAACAACTATTTACAAAGCATTCACATTGTATTAGGCATTAAAAATAGTTTAAAATTATACAGGAGGATGTGCATTGGTTATATGAAATAGTAGACCCTTTTACATAAGTTACATGAGCATCTATGGATTTTTATATCTGCAGGGTCCTGGAATCAACCCCCACAGACCAAGGAACAAATAAAATGATAAATTATCCTTGGGGAATTATGACATTTTGAAAACTAAACTCATAATTTGAAGTTGCAGTGTAAGAAATTTGATGCAGATTTCTTACACTCAAACTACAGAATTGGTCCAGATGTTACCAGAAAGGGTCCTAATCCAGAACTCAAGAGAAGGCTGTTGAACCTTGTGCAAGAAAGAATTTGGAGACAGGCTATACAGTAAAATGAATAAAAGAATAGCTACTCCATAGGCAGAGCGGCAGCATAGTCTTCTCAACTGAGTATACTTACAGTTATTTCGTGATGATATGCTAAACAAGGGGTGGATTATTCATGAGTTTTCTGGGAAAGAGGTAGGTAATTCCCAGAACTGAGGGTGCCTCCTCCTTTTAGATCATACAGGGTAACTCCTGGATGTTGCCATGGCATTTGTAAACTGTCATGGCACTGGTGGGAGTGTCTTTTAGCACGCTAATATATTATAATTAGCATACAATGAGCAGTGAGAATGACCAGAGGTCACTTTCATCACCGTCTTGGTTTTGGTTGGCTTCTTTACCATGTCCTGTTTTGTCAGCAGGGTCTTTGTGACTTGTAAATTGTGCTGACCTGCTATCTCATCTTGCGACTAAGAATGCCTTACCCAGGCCAGGCACAGTGGCTCACGTCTGCAATCCCAGCTCTTCAGGAGGCTGAGGCAGGCAGATCACTTGAGGTCAGGAGTTCAAGACCGTCCTGGCCAACATGGCGAAACCTGTCTCCACTAAAAATACAAAAATTAGCCAGATGTGATGATGCACATCTGTAGTCCCAGCTACTTGGGAGGCCAAGGCATGAGAATCATTTGAACCTGGGATGCAAAGGCTGCAGTGAGCCAAAATCTTAGCACTGCACCCCAGCCTGAGTGACAGAGTGAGATTCTTCCAAAAAAAAAAAAAAAAAAAAAAAAATCCTTAATCTCCTGGGAATGCAGCCTAGTAGGTCTCAACCTTATCTTACCCAGCTCCTTTTCAAAATGGAGTTGCTCTGGTTCGCATGCCTCTGACACAGATGAGATGCAGACAGAGAGATATGTGACTGAGACAAACCCTGGGAATCTTGGAACTGTTGGTCAAAGTGCGGTTTGTGTATCTCATGGCTCAAGCCTCCCAGCCTAAAGGCCAGACTGTCTTGACTGTAAACCCAACTAATTAGGGAATATAGAAATGCTTGGGGAAAAGATCATTTCCAGAATTAGACTTCTGTGAACAAAACAAGATGAGACTAGGGAAAGTTCTCATAACGTTTGGGTAGTGATCTGGGACAAAGTTTGTTCAAACAACAAAATTGAAACCACCTTTGCAAAGATGATGACAGTGAGAGAAGTCTAGCATGGCTGACTCCACCTTGTTTCCAGCCTCATAGACTGGCTGTCCTTGTTCATCCCTGAACATAGGCCAAGCTAACCATGGGAGGAATTTAGTTTCTAGTTTAACTTTACAGCAGGGATGATCATAGTCCTTCCCTAAAACTGATCCTCTCCTTGTTCAGGGACTGAAATTCCCTTCGTAAAACTAATGAAAGGCCACAAGATTAGGGTTATGGAAGGGGCCTGAATTCTGTTAAAATGTAGGTGTAGTTAAAAAATAACTAGCCTTTATCTCCTAACTTGCTTTTCTATAATCCCTTACTGCTCAGAGTCATGTGGCCAGAGGTCACAAGATTTGTGACTTTGCCAATTGATCCTATGTATAACATCATGATTGTAAAACCTAATATTGGCATTTTGAGATGTATTTCAGACTTTTGCATTCTCGCAACTGACTGACCCCACTGGGACTTGTGACCCATGACTCAATGGTTCCTGTCCCCACCCACCACCCAGAGTTGAACTCAGAGTGCAAGGACATTTTCCACTCCCCTATGATTCATCCCCAACCTATCAGCAGTGCCCGTTCTCTAGCCCCCTGCCTACCAAATTATCCATAAAAGCTCTGGTCTCTGAGTGCTTGGGGAGACTGATTTGAGTAATAACTCCAGTCCTTTGGCTTGCCCAGCCTTATGTTAGTTAAATTCTTTCTTTACTGCAATAATGCTGTTTTAGTGAATTGGATTGATCAGTGCAGCAGGCAAGAAAAACCCCTTGGGTGATTACAAATTCTGAGAAGAAATCTTTTTTTTATTATTATTATACTTTAAGTTCTAGGGTACATATGCATAATGTGCAGGTTTGTTACATATGTATACTTGTGCCATGTTGGTGTGCTGCACCCATCAACTCGTCAGCACCCATCAATTCGTCATTTATATCAGGTATAGCTCCCAGTGCAATCCCTCCCCCCTCCCCCCTCCCCATGATAGGCCCTGATGTGTGATGTTCCCCTTCCCGAGTCCAAGTGATCTCATTGTTCAGTTCCCACCTATGAGTGAGAACATGCGGTGTTTGGTTTTCTCTTCTTGTGATAGTTTGCTAAGAATGATGGTTTCCAGCTGCATCCATGTCCCTACAAAGGATGCAAACTCATCCTTTTTTATGGCTGCATAATATTCCATGGTGTATATGTGCCACATTTTCTTAATCCAGTCTGTCACAGATGGACATTTGGGTTGATTCCAAGTCTTTGCTATTGTGAATAGTGCCGCAATAAACATACGTGTGCATGTGTCTTTATAGCAGCATGATTTATAATCCTTTGGGTATATACCCAGTAGTGGGATGGCTGGGTCATATGGTACATCTAGTTCTAGATCCTTGAGGAATTGCCATACTGTTTTCCATAATGGTTGAACTAGTTTACAATCCCACCAACGGTGTAAAAGTGTTCCTATTTCTGAGAAGAAATCTTTTGAGCTTTCCAATTCATAGAATCAGTTTGTGAAGGAATGTGGGACCCCTGCTTGTCCTCTTTCCTGTTATAAATACACAACAAAAAGTGACAAGGACAGACAGAAACAAGTGATTGTGTTGTTAATACTAAGGCAGTTTGCACCATGAATAAAAGTTTTCCAAATCTCATCAGAGAACAAATAATTCCTAAAATGTATTCTTCATTCCTAAGAGTTAAACTTAGCATGTAGAAAACTCACCACTGGTTTCTGAGACAGTGGTGGAGAGGAGTTAAGAATTTGCTTTTCTTTCTTTTTTTAATATTTCATTTTATTTTATTTTAAGTTCTGGGATACATGTGCAGGACATGCAGGTTTGTTACATAGGGAAATGTGTGCCTTGGTGTTTTGCTGTATGTATCAACCCGTCACCTAGTATTAAGCCCAAAATGCATTAGCTATTTATCCTGATGCTCTTCCCCACTCCACCCCCGTTCCAAGAATTTGCATTTCTAACAAGTTCTCCCAGGGCTCAAGAAGCCACCAAGTGTCTATTAGTAAGTCAAGGATCTTGAGCAGGAATCCTAGTGGGAGCTCTAATGGTGTCAAATACTGATTTCCTGAAAACAAAACAAAACACCAAAATAACCTATTGATAAGACAAAGCTGGCAATAAAGTACTACTTAACAGTCTTGAATGAGGAGTGCAAAGACAGGATGTATACGTATAAGGGTTTGGATTGTGGTTTAAGACGGGTCCTTCAATACAGGATCTTTCAATATTTGGAGTGGGTAAGGGTCATACTATAATAGTTTAGAATTTATAGGCATAGCAAGGCAAGAATTCCGAGGCAAAATCTTAAGACTATGAGGAGTGAACAAATGGGTGATGCTATCTACGGTAAAACTGAACAATTTGATGTTCCTTTAAATTGGGTTTTGGAAAGTTCCTGGAATAAACAATGAAGTTACTTGCAACTTTTTTCTTCCTAGGCAAGAGATTATCAGATAGTAAAATCACGTAGACAAAGACAGTAAAATGCTGAAGTAATGTTAGTAAAATCATGTTAACATTGACAACTGTGTACAGGTAGATTTTTTATATACACTTATATATTTTATCTCCTTTGGAGCGTTGCATATACACAAAATGTAATTATCCTGATATTGCATATGCAATTGTCACATTATTGATGAAAATAGACTGCAAATTTAGAGATGTCAGTATTAAAAACTACTAGCAAACATGCAATTACTATGATTTAAATAATACTTATCTTCATTATGACTTCGTCTTGTACATCACAAATTTTCATTGAAAATTACATTGTGATATTTATGAGTCTAAGGAAGCCTCATGTTATGGATAATTTATTTAGCAAGGGCTGGAGGTATTGTATTATGCTAGCAACTGAAACTGAAAATGCAGTGCACACATTTGTTTGAGTTCCTTTTGGATAAAAAGATTTTGGTGAAGGGGGTGGGAGGAGTGTTCTAATATATTTAAGAAAAATCCTAATAATCATTAATTGACTGAGAAAATAGTTGTCAAATTTTATGAGATAAGAGAGCTAATATCAGTAAAGTGAAATCTTCAGACCAAGATCTGGTAATCCTGCTCAGCAATATAGTCAGTAAGTTTTGCTTACTTTCAGATATTGATTATCCAAGTGTGTTTTTGGGACCATTGGCATTAGCATCACCTGAAAACTTGTTGATCTACAAATGCTTGGGCCCCACTTCAGAGCTACTGACTCAAAAACTCTTGGATTGGGACCAATGATCTTGCTTTAACAACCCTGGTGTCATATGCGTCCGTGTGAAGAGACCGCCAAACAGGCTTTGTGTGAGCAATAAAGCTTTTTAATCATCTGGGTGCAGGCGGGCTGAGTCCGAAAAGAGAGTCAGCGAAGGGAGATAAGGGTGGGCCCGTTTTATAGGATTTGGGTAGGTAAAGGAAAATTTCAGTCACAGGGGGATTGTTCTCTGGCGGGCAGGAGTGGGGGTACCAAGGTGCTCAGTGGGGAAGTTTTTGAGCCAGAATGAGCCAGGAAAAGGAATTTCACAAGGTAATGTCATTGCTTAAGGCAAGGACCGGCCATTTTCACTTCTTTTGTGGTGAAATGTCATCAGTTAAGGTGGGGCAGGGCATTTGCACTTCTTTTGTGATTCTTCAGTTACTTCAGGTCATCTGGGCTTATACTTGCAAGTCACAGGGGATGCAATGGCTTGGCTTGGGCTCAGAGGCCTGACACCTGGTATAGGGTCCAGTTTGAGAACCTCTTAATGTTAGGGCAGAATCCAATTTCTCTGATACACAGATAGCAAGCTTCGTTTGAATATTCTTTTGAATATTTTGGGCCCCAAAGATTACAGGAACTGAAGAAACCAATTAGAAAGTCAATGAAGGCTGAGAGAGTTTGTGCTATTTTATCAATTTAACTATACAAGTATTTTTAACTATACAAATATTTTTAATTGAGACCCCATACTCTTGAGAAAACCAATGTGATAAGAATACTTTTTAAAAGGTAAAATCATGACTCACCTACAAATATAAATGAACATTTAAAGATTTATTCCTTAAAGTACCAGTAAGATGTTAAAAACCATATAGTTGTGTTTGTATACTGGAGCAAAAGTAACAAGGTCAAGATGAGATATGCAATTGTTAAACATTCGGACACATGAACTTTCTGAGGCAAAAGCATAGACACAAAAGAATAGATGGGTATCCAATCCTTTTATGGAAATTGTAGGCCAAGACAAAGCATAAAAATTGATTAGGAAATCATTAGAAACTTACAAAAGGATTGGAAAAGAATTTCAAATTCATTGTGGTAAAATCCATATTGCAAAATGTATCATTTTAACTATTTTAAGTGTACAATTAGTAGTATTAAGTATATTCACATTCATTTCCAAAACATTTTCATCATCCCAAACTGAAACTATGAAACTCGGTACCCTTTAAACATTAACTCCTTGTCCTGCATTCCCCCATGACCCTGGAAACCACTAATTCCACTAGTCTACAAATTTGCTTATCCCAGGTATTTCATATAACTGGGATCATAAATATTTGCCCTTTTGTGTCTGGTTTATTTCACTTTGTCTTCAAAATTCATCCATGTTGTAACATGCATGACAATTTCATTCCTTATTAAGGCTGAATTATATAACATCATATGTTTATGATACATTTTGCTTATCCATTCATACTTCAATAGATATTTAGGTGATTTCCACCTTTTAACTATTGTGAAAGTGCATTCTTTAGTAGAGTACTGGGAGTGATGCAGATCACAAGAGACTAAGTGAATAAAGAGGTTAGTTAGCATTATCTGTATGAATTCATGAGAAGTATAATTGTGAGAGAGAAAGGAAATGTGGTACAAGCCATGGAGGCATGCAATGTCCCTTTCAATGGAGTGGTCCATATCACAGAAGGTTCTGGCCTCAAGAGTGAAAGTGCCAAGATAAGGGAGAAGAAGTGAACCTAAGAGCAAGAAAGACTGCATTTGGAATCTTAGTATTCTCTTTCCATTAATCCACTTGATACCCAAGAAGAACATAGAATTTAAGAAAGTTCAATATCTGCTTACTTGACAGTTAACAAAGGGGGAAGCAGCTGTGAAACTTCACTTTGAAAACTCAAAGTTTCTCTTCAGATAGTTGACCTATATCCAGTCTACCAGTAATAGTGTTTCTGCCTCAGTCTTGGTCTCTCTTGGTCTCTCTCTTCTCTCTCTCTCGTCTCTCTCTCTTTCTCTCTTTCTCTCTGTCTCTCTCTCTCACACACACACACACACTCAAAACTCAAGGACAACGGGAGATGGATCTAATTGTCTAATTGACCAAACATTGTTTAAAGCCACATAAAAATTACAACACGTATTTGCCTGCAACCACACCAACTTGGTCATTATTTAACACTAAGCTTCACGCAAAACAGGAGGGAAAAATGATGATTTTTAATGCTGAGAAAGTAATTTTGTTTTAAACATAGGAAGGAATTTTTCCATTCCTAACAAGGAACACCCTGTGATCCTACGAACAGGAAACTTTCCTATTATCCATTTTTAAAACATCTAGTACAATACCACCACACAGTACAGGACTACAATATTTCACTGTTGCCTGGTCTAGGGTCACCATTCTCTCCGTGATTAGCAAGAACTAGGTGTCTTCTTCAGGGAATCATGAGATAATTCATTTAACAGCACAATTTCTGAAAAAGTTTAAAAAAGTACACATTCCTATTACTATTGAATTCTTACAAATACATTTAATTATAACCGATATTTAATAACTACAGAATTTCATTTTTTTATACTTTCATATATGACTTCCCCAAGGTAAAATCTGTCCTTAAATCTGGTCACTTATTAATTGCCTGGTGGCTGTCTAAACACTGGGGAGATGCATTTGATCACTTCCAGATTCCTCAATGTGTTCTTCCCTGGCACTTTACTAGAAATAAAAGTAATAAACCTCGCCTTTATTCAACACTTGCCATGTTCTTAGACACTTGTTCTAGACCCATTGCATACCTTACTCCACTTCTTATAAAATCCTGCAGGATGGCTATTACGGCCCCATTTTGCAGATGAGAGAACCTGCTCTGCAAGGTTACTTCCTGAGCAGGTAACAGGCAAACCTGGGCTTTAAACCCGAATATATCTCACTCCAAAGCTGTGTTCTCACCTCAAAAACCAGCCTCTCAAAGAAGCAAGTATGCCACAGATAGTTTAACTAACATCAATCAAGTTAAAACTCCGATGAGGCAAGGACATCACAAAGTACATTTTGGGAATAAGAGTTTTAAGAGAGCTCCATGCTTCCTTCATACTTGTTACAAGAAGATGGTTTAGATTTCGATAAGCCAGGATGAGTATTTCTATCACTGTCCCCAACTCTGTCACATCAGGGATGTTCTGGGCATCGAGCCATTACTTTTCTGTGTTCCACAGGTGTGGAGGGCTGAGTTAATCATAGCCTCTAGTTCATGTCACACTGTCTCCCGGCTTGGCCCCAGACCCCTCTCTGTTTTCATCTGAGAATTCCCCCCCCCCTTTTTTTTTTTTTTTTGCCATTATCCACTTTCCTTCTCCTCCCCCTACCACTAAGGCAAACACTTAATGTGTCTGATGTCAGCCTTTTACTTTATGTGTTCCTGAAAATGCTTACTGTGGTTTCTGTGCAAGTGTGAGGATGCTGAGGGCTCACCGTGAGGCATAAACCCTGCACTAGAACCCCTTTGGGGTCAGGAACGGGGACTCCAGTTGTGGCTCTGCCCCTCCCCAGCCAAGACATTTTTAAAGCAAACTACTCTCAGTGAGCCTATCCCTTCATCCAAAAATAAGGATGATACTACCTGTCTTTCTGCTCATAAAATAGTGAAAGCTATAAAGCCCACATGTGTGGTTTTATCTCAGGAATCATCTGTGCTATAAAAAGCGATGGCTGTTTTGATGGCCACGTTTTGAAGATGTTCTATGTAGAAGTCTGATTTCAGGCTGCCATGGACTGAGCTGAATCCCCTGAAAATTCATATGTTGAAGCTTTAACCCACAATGGGACTGCATTTAAAGATGGGGTCTATAAGGAGGTAATAAATGCTAAATGAGATCACAGAGTTCTAATCTGAAATGACTGACATTCTTATAAGAAAACGAAGCGACACAAGAGCTCACTCTCTCCATGTGCTCACGGGGAAGAATCCATGTAAGGACACAGTAATAAGGAGCTGTCTGCAAGCCAGGAAGAGAGCCCTCACCAGAAACCAGCCCTGAGGGCACCTTCATCTTAGACTTTTGGCCTTCAGAACTATGAGAAAATATGCCACTTGGGCTGTGCTATTTTGTTATGGCAGCCCAAGCAGATGAGTGTACAGACCCTCTTCTGCAATGTATCATTTGTACCAAAAATAAACACCTTTAAAAGTATGATTCCTAACGCTGGAATGTTCTGGAGTGATAAGACATTCTCACTATGAAATTAATTTGCATTTTACTTAGTGTGCGCTAGATGGCACTTTTGGAAGAGAGCCACAAATCAGGACTGCCAGTTCTGCTCCATGTGACAGCAGAGGGGTGAAGCATCAGAGAGAGAGGAGCTCTCACCAGACCCAATGAGTTAACACTTGTTCCTCCTAGGATGTGCTCCACAGCAACGAAATTCTGGAAAACCTATTTGTTGTTCTCTCTAGCACCTAGAACAGGAAACCATAAGAACTGAGAAAGGTTTGTTTGGGTGGCAGGCAGTGAATTCACTAAGGTCCTTGTTCCCCCTAGTTCCTCCTTTAGCATGAGTGGACACAAATATCATTTCTGGAGCTGCCAATATAATTGATAAAAGTAGCCAATGTTACCAGATGAGCACCTGACACCAGAATTCCCCTTAAGAAGAGAATTGGTTTTGTGTTCGGAAAAATACCCCATCAGGGTTTGGCAATAACCAGTGACATGTCATGAGCTCCTGGGAGTACAGCCGTTCAACGGGAGACAAGGAGACAAATATATCCTTTATTCTGGAAAGGGTGTGGGAAGGGAGGTGACAGATGGAAGAGACAAAGATGAAGAAGACGGATGAGAGAGGTTTTGCCGATGGCTGCATGTGGTGTGATAGGACCCTTCCCTAAGAATCCTCGTATCTCCAGGAAAGTTAACTTTCCCACATGTATGGTGTGAGTGCACCTGTTATGAACTCAGGTGGAAGGTGAGGCTTGTGCCTGGGCAGTGACTGAGGCAGCTCATGTTGTCATGGTGGTGGAGACAGAAGGTGCCTGAGGCAAGTTAGCCATCAAAAATC
Organism: Piliocolobus tephrosceles; assembly: GCF_002776525.5. Taxonomy (NCBI): domain Eukaryota; kingdom Metazoa; phylum Chordata; class Mammalia; order Primates; family Cercopithecidae; genus Piliocolobus; species Piliocolobus tephrosceles. Next base: position 43,922,731 of record NC_045438.1, read on the forward strand.
AGGAGAATTCATGGTGAGGATTCCAGGTTGCCACAGGTCTTTACAAATTTAGTACTTACATCAAGTTGACTTGCAAGGACTTTTGCTGACATTCAAACCACAGGAATAGAAGAGGGCCAGGTGGTCCCACATTTTTCAAACATCTGAATGAAGTGTGGAGGAATGTCCCCACTAAAATATTTTCAACTGAATCCCATCTTTCACCCTGAGCTTTATACACCTACCTGGTTTTAAAGCTTTATACACCTACCTGTTTTTCCCCGGAAGTTTGAGTCCGTTAAAGGGCAAAGTGAGGGATGAGAACCATGTTAGGCTGGAGAAAGGGACACTGAGAAAGCCACAGAGATGCAGGAAATAATGACACAGGAAGACTGCCATGTAGTAGGGAGCCATAAAGTTGGCAGGGGTGACCATCATTTGTCAGGTAAAATACTCTCTCAAAGCTCCAACTGACTTCTGGATGCAGAGCCAAGGAATCACACTCATCTGGGCTGGGCACAGTGACTCACGCCCCTGATTCCAGCACTTTGGGAGGCTGAGGTGGGTGGATCACCTGAGGTCAGGAGTTCGAGACCAGCCTGGACAACATGGTAAAACCCCATCTCTACTAAAAATCCAAAAATTAGCAAGGTATGATGACATGCACCTGTAATCCCAGCTACTCGGGAGGCTGAGGCAGGAGAATCACTTGAACCCAGAAGGCAGAGGTTGTAGTGAGCCGAGATCGTGCCATTGCACTCCAGCCTGGGCAATAAGAGTGAAACTCCGTCTGGAAAAAAAAAAAAAAAAAAAAAAAAAAAGAAGAAAGAAAGAAAGAAAGAAAGAGAAATCCCTCATTTGCCCTGCAGCCACAGAACGTACAAAATCATCCACAATATTCAGACATATTGGAGCCAACTGGCTATTGGTCTGAGATGATGCATCACTTTCCTAGATCTTTTCATCCTCCTTTCAGTCTTTGCTGGTAGCAATTTTCTGAGGCTTCAGTGCAGCTTCTTCCTATGTATAATATGGCATGATTTTTAAATGGTGATATCATTCTAAACTTTGGAAAAATAGAACTAGGAAGGATTGAGATGGTGTAGGGCTGGTAGTCTTGCACTGAGCTACCAATAAGGACAGAGACAATCTTTCTGATTCCTGACATTTATTTTTTGTGCCTCTCCTGGTGGATGGTCCTGACCAGCTTTTAATCCAATACAGGAGTACAGAGAGGCAAGCAGTGTCTCTGTTTAGATGCTTCTCTTTTGCCTCTCATCTCTGCAGACCTCTCTGCAAGCAAAAAAGTTTGACCTCTTTCTTTCCAAGAGTAATTACAGCTCCTATCAATTTTTCCATGAGAAGATAGATGTGAAAAAAAAAAAAAAAAAAAAAGTGAAAACTTGATGGAGCAAGACTTGGGGTTCAATACAAATGTCACTTCCTCTCCTCTGTTTCACATTTCTCTTAACTATAATGAACACATTCCCTTGGAGGAAGAAACCCAAAGCTAGCTGTGACAGAAATGGATATCAAGCAATTCAGGTTCATTGGCACACAAATGTTATGATTCCATTTCAGTAGACAAGAGGTACTCAGGGAGTCTTCTCGTTTTGTTATAGTCTCATCTCCACCCTTCACTAAGTTTACTTAATTGGAAATTAGAATTGAAATTATGAGGATAAGGAATTTTCTCTCCCCTTTAGGGCCATCATCTAGTATATATTTATTACAGCGTCCACTTACAGAAAGATGGATGGGGCTAGGGGAGAGACAATGCTTCCCTGGAGGCAAATGAATACATTAGGGCTTTATCTTTCCCACAGAGGCAGGCACTGGGAGTATATGCAGAAACCTCCGGAGGCATTAATATGGAGCTAGGCAGACAGAAACTTTCTGGCAACTGGCTTCTTTCTATTGAAGTTGTGGTCATGTTGAAAGCCTGGTTTCGTAGTGAAATTGGTCACCAGCTATCAAACATCTCATGATGGAAAAGGAGGGAGACTATGACTGGGCGTTATATGTGGTCCATAGGCACAATGTCAGAGGGACCCAAAGACTGGAGGAAGCCCACAAATGGTTTCCCTTCCCTTGACCTCTGATGATCTTGAAGATCTCTCCTCTACTCCACGACTGGAGACTGATAGGACCACGACTTCTGGACTGAGTAAAAACCAGCCATGCTGGGAAGTAAACACTTTATTGGAAATATGAAAGGGAAAATAAAGCATAGCAAATATAATATGGATAAAACAAAATCAAATGTTCAGAAGTAGGAAAATAATCCATAGAAACATAGTACTCTTCCTTCACTGGTTTCGTACGTGACCAATAACGAGTTTTATCTGATACAGATGGCCTGAGACAGCACCAAGAGTGTCATCGTGATGGATGATGACAGCTTTTGGAAATATTTACTGTGGTTTGCCAACAAGAAACACCCCACTGTTTTCCTAAAACTCATGGAGTTCAAGGTCAGCCTGTTGTGCTTGAAAGAATGCTTGGTAGAAATCCCTGCTTGTTAGCTGACACAAGACAGACATTTTCAAACGAGAAAGAGACATGCAATTGGGCATTGCTCATCTACTTTGATAGACATTCAGGAAAACAACATTGCCCACCATGTGGAAATAAAGCCTGCTTGACTTTTACCATTGGAGTCCTCGGCGTTTGACATTTTTAAAGGAGTTCAGCATCCCAGCCAGTTCAGAGAATAAGCCCATGGGCACAGAAATCCAGAAAGCCTTGCTGGTGGCTATTTTTAAAAATCATGGGTTTATTTATTTATTTTTTGTAGAGATGAGGATCTTGTTACGTTGCTCACACTGGTCTCAAAATCCTGGCCTTAAGTGATCCTCCTGCTTTGGCCTCCCAAAGTGCTGGGATTATAGACATGAGCCGCCACACCTGGGCTAAAAATCATGAATTAAAAATAATTCAGGTAGTTCTGAGAAATGGGCTGACTGCTGGCAGGAAGGGCTGAGAGCAAAGGAAGTGTTCCGCAAAGCAGCCAATGGAGGCTGGGCTGCCAACATCAAGGACATCCACACATGACATCTGTTGAAGGGTTCAAGTCATGAATGTGGTTGCCTGGACCGGCAAGTGCCCAGGAAGAGACACAGCCTGACCTTCAGGTGAATCAGGAAGGTGGGGTGTGCTGTGAACAAGGTAAGCAGTGAGGAAAGCAGAGCCCACCAGGGACTAGGGCCTTCCTTAGAGGGGCCGAGGGGCCCTCTGGACTTCAACTACGAAACATGTAATTTCCAACATGCTGTTGGAGTTCAGCGGTCGCCCTGTGCCCAGGAAAAGACAGTTTTCACTGGTGCCACGTCCCCCTCCTTCTCTGTCAGAGGCTGAATTATGTCTCCCCAGAATTCAAGTGCTAGAGCCCTGACTCCTAGGACCTCAGGATGTGATCATATTTGAGACAGGGCCTTTATAGAGAGGATTAAGTTAAAATTAGGCCATTCGAATGGGCTCCAGTGCAACCTGACAGGTGTCCTAAGAGGAGGAAATTGGGCTGATAGAGAGCCACTAGGATTGTGTGTGCACACAGGGATGGCCATGTGCAGAGATGGCCCAAGGGCAGCCGCCTGCAAGCCAAGGAGAGAGGCCTTAGGGGACACCAGCCCTGCTGGCACCTTGATCTTGGCCTTCCAGCCTCCTGAACTGTGAGAAAACAAATTTCTGTTGTCTAAATCACCAGTCTGTGATACTTTCTATGGCAGCCCTGGCAAACTAACACATTCTCTTTTTAAGAGCCTTTATTTTCTCCTCTTTCTCCCTTCTGTTTATTCTCTTCCATATGAGGATGCAATTTAAATAAAATATCTCAAATTTGCTTATACTAAATTATAAATCATCTTGAAATGTTCCCTTTCCCTGAGCTGTGCTGCTTGAATTAACACGATGCCTGCCATGATGCTCAGGAGTGAAGAAGATGTAAGCGAGTGGCCAGGCACCAAGAAATATGCAGTTGATGCTGCTCCTTACTAAACAGACCCTAAACATCAACTCTCTGCCTCAAGTTTGCCCTGGAGCTTTAGGTCAAGGTATGGACTGGGAAACTGACCTGTGTTTCCTGGCACACTATGAATGAAGTATCAGGCCTGGATGTGGGATGACAGAGCCCTTATTTAAAATCTTCCCCTATTGTCGGAAAACTCCAGTGGCCCCCCATCTCTCCCCTTATCTTCATTACAAGGAATCTTCAGCAGAAAATAAAGGAAATGATGCATGCCAACTAGAGGTTCCACAAGGTCCTAGGAACCTTGAGTCAAACAGTTTGAAATATAAGAGACATTTAAAAATGTGAATAATGGCAAGTCCAGGAGTAGAGGAAGCTTCAGGTTGATTTCATGACTCAGGCTGTTCTCCCTCTCTTTCACTTTCTTTAGCAGCAACCAGAAGAAAAGGAGAATGTGACTTCTTTTAGCTTTTTCTTAGGAACAAGAAAACTTCTTAGAAGCTTCTTGGAGGATTTTCAACTGCATCCCAGTTTCTGTAAATAAAGAAGGCTGCAGGAGGAAACAGATGCCAGGTAGTGACTAATAATACACACTACCTTGTCCTTTACTTCTCAGTTATACCATATTTGAGAATCAAGCAGAACAATAAAGGATAATGGGAAATGGTGTATTGGGTTAAGCCATTTGGTGGTCAAGAGCTTATAACTGTTTCCAGCAGTGGAGTTACCATGAGACCAATGGCATAAAGAGAGATTGAACTACCAGAAAACACAAGACTTGTACTTGAAGACCCAAGGCAGGTCCATGATCCAGCTAGTCTAATGTATTCCACCTTAGTGACTACGTTTCTTTTTGTTTTCTGCTTGTCTTTGTGTATTTTATTTTTATTTCTCTCACTACCCACCCAGAACTAGAATACTAGTTAATTTTCTTTTACTTCCCCATGCAAGTTCTATGTAGAAACAGTCTGTGTGACCTGCCTAAGCAGCACCTTTTGCTCTTTATCTCTGAACTGCTCCTGCCTCGCCTATGGCCAGGTTGCCCTTAGGTCAAGGGTTCACCCTGACCCCATCAGCCTTCACCTCTCCCTCTTCAGAAGAGGTCTGAGGGCAGAGCAGGAATATTGGCATATTTAGTATAGTCATTATACATCTTCCTTATGCTAAGAGCAAGTCTGTATTTAAATTCTCTTAAATGCGATTAACACCAAAAAAGGAAAGGGTATTATGGTCCAAATAAAAATTAAATACAAGTCTAACATCATTGTCTTAAGTAATGTGGCATGTTCATTCCAGTGTGTAAGAAGGGAGAAATGTCCAAGGGCAGGGACTATAATTATTTATGTTTATATTTTACCTATTAGACTTTCATCAGATTTTCAGATACTGTGCTACTAAAGCATATTGGTGTATTTAAGGATATTAACTAAGTCTCCAAGCCCTTCATGTTCACTGTTATCTAAGTGCTGTTCTTTCAAACATCATCATGAAGTTCAGAAAAAGGGAATAATGATGCAATAATGTAAAAAATCCTGATCTATATATTGTTCCTGCAGAATACTCAGCCACCACCCAGGTGGGTTTACCATGAATGAACTTTAGCTTCTCTCTCTTCCTCTCTCCCCCATACTCTATGACCCCAAGAACCAAAGAGAAAAATGGGAACTAAGGATGCAACTCTATCATTATTGTACATTGAATCCTTCTCAAGACATTTACTGAGAGTTTGTTACTGTGCAGAGCCACCAAAGTGCTTACTTTGACAAGATTTCATATCTTGCCTAACTGGACAGAATAAGTGCAAGATGAGGAAGGCACCAGCAGAAAAATCCACAAATACAAGAACGGAGCAGGAGGAGAAAAATCATCTGTTGAAATTCAGGAGCAGGTATCAGTAGAGGTGGCAGAGGAAGATTTTCAAAGGGGAAAATTATGTTAAACTCAGCACAGACAGAGACAGGTCTTACACATGTTTACTCACAGCAGAGAAGAGGAATATTCTGGACACGGAGCAGACAATCAAGAAATCCTAAACCAACAGAGGAATAGGTGTGAGCCACCATGAGTCGAGTTACAAGGGCTACTGCTGTAATTAAAAGTTCAATGGCAATGATTAAGAGTGATTTCTTTTCGTAATAATAAACTAAAACTTAAGTTGATATTTAGGGAATCAGTCAGAAAATGATTAGAATGAAGGCTAGGAAAGTCTGAAGCTGAATGAGCAAAAGAGAAGTGTGAACTTGAGGGGACAGAGTTCGTCAAAGTGACAGACTGGATTAAGAAAATGTGGCACATATACACCATGGAATACTATGCAGCCATAAAAAAGGACAAGTTTGCGTCCTTTGTAGGGACATGGACGTAGCTGGAAACCATCATTCTTAGCAAACTATCACAAGACGAGAAAACCAAACACCACATGTTCTCACTCATAGGTGGGAACTGAACAATGAGTTCACTTGGACTCGGGAAGGGAAACATCACACATCAGGGCCTATCATGGGGAGGGGGGAGGGGGGAGGGATTGCACTGGGAGCTATACCTGATATAAATGACGAATTGATGGGTGCTGACGAGTTGATGGGTGCAGCACACCAACATGGCACAAGTATACATATGTAACAAACCTGCACGTTATGCACATGTACCCTAGAACTTAGAGTATAATAAAAAAAAAAAAAAAAAGAAAAGCTTGGTGGGAGAATGAGAGTCATATCATGATGCAGCAGAAATGAACCTGGACCAGTGAAGAGGGCCTGGTGTGGTCTGATAAGCATAGTCTATTGAGACCACTTGTGCTAGAGACAGTCTGAAGCAAAAAATGTTAGAGATTAGGAGACACAATACATGAAAATCATGTGGAGCAGTGCCTTGCATCTAGGGAGAACATAATAATGTTAGTTATTGTCAATATTGCACTAAATTGTCAGTATCTCAGTAATTACCAGACTTTTAGACTTTATTTTTGTGTGTGTGAACATGTACCCATGTACTTAGGTAGCTATTTCTTTTCCTGTTGGCTACTATGCATATCTATGTTATCCTGAAATAGGTGCATGACTTTTTCTATGGTGCAAATATGCCTATTACAGCTATGATGATTGCCTAGGGAAGTCTTATGCAATAAAAAATGCTTTCTTTTCTCTGTGTTAATTCAGTGAAAGCGCTTACATATACATTTCTATTTTTCAGCAGGCAGAGAAAAAACACATATAGTTGAAACATTAAAGTCTTCCTGCCATTATTCCGTCATGTCCACTTTTCCATGCTATCAAACGCTTTCTTGTCCCTGCTTGCTCACTAGCAATTAATTGCTTAGTCCAGTTGATGCATTGCTTTTTAACACATTCATGCTCACTTGTGAATACATTAGATATACAGAAAAGCTGGTGAAAAATCCTTGAAATTTTGTACTAAAAAGTCAATAAAAAGAGATTTCCTTAGGTAGCACATCAAATCCAGCTGAAGTGGCCATCTGCTTCTCCCTGGTGATAGATGGCCACTCATTGTGGTCCTAAGTAGATATTCAAGAAATTTATTTGGAAATTGGATGCTGCCTCTAATCGTATTTTTTCTTAGCTTTTGTCTTTTACATCTTCCACATAAACAGTATTATTTTAAGAAACTTTTAAAGAAACTTCCAAAAAAACCAAAAAACCAAAAAAAAAAAAAAAAAAAAAACCAACAAAAAATATGATGAGAGTAACACATTTGCAATTAGAGGGTCAAGTCTTACCTAACCAAGTAATCTTTATCTTGACATCTGCTTTAAGATCGAGCACAAGGTTGTATAGTTTCCCTTGAAAGACTCCATTAAAATATTAGTAAAGGGATTTTAAAGAGCTATAAACCCACAAGGTAAAAAGAATGGAAAGAAAGCTACCAGCCGATGAAATACTTCAACAAATGTATGGTTTATTAACCAGGATTCTCCAGAGTAACACAACCAACAGGATACCTATGTATATGTTATGAGATTTATTTTAAGGAATTGGCTCATGTAATTGAGAGAGAATGGTAGGTCTGAAATCCATGGGGCAGGCCAGCAGCCTGGAAACTCAGGTAGAAGCTGATGCTGCAGTCTTGAGGCAGAATTTGTTTTTCTTTGGGAAACCTCAGTTTTCACTCTTAACGCCTTCAACAGATTGAATGAAGTTGACCCACTTTATCAAGGGTAATCTCCTTTATTTAAAGTGGCCAGGGGCAGTGACTCACACCTGTAATCACAGCACTTTGGGAGGCCAAGGCAGGCAGATCACCTGAGGTCAGGAGTTCAAGACCAGCCTGGCCACATGGTGAAACCCTGTCTTTACTAAAAATACAAGCTGAGAGTAGTGGTGGGTGCCTGTAATCCCAGCTACTCAGGAAGCTGAGGCAGGACAATGGCTTGAACCTAAGAGGCGGAGGTTACAGTGAGCCGAGATTGTGCCACTGCAGTTCAGCCTGGGTGACAGAGCGAGACTCTGTCTCAAAAAAATATATATAAATAAAATAAAATAAAGTTAACTGATTGCACTTGTTAACCACATTATGAAATTCTTTCATAGCAACACCTAGACTGTAGCAATAAATGGGTTAAATAAATGGGTTCTTAGCCTAGTCAGCTTGACACATAAAACTAATCATCACATATAATGACTGATGAAGCAGGGAAATGACAATTGTAAATGGAAGTGACTGCAGCTCAAAAAGGGCTGATTGTTCTCTCTCTGCCAACAAAAAGTCATACACACATGCATGCGCGCGCACACACACACACACACACACACACAGACACCTGTTCCTATTCCTAAGCAGAGAACACTTGGAAACCAGAATATTGCTACCCTATGTCAGAATTTGTGGTGGACAGACACTAAGTGATTTCCAATGATCACTTTCTAGTATTCACATCCTTGTATAATCCCTCCCCTTGCATGTGGCAGGACCTGTGACTTGTTTCTAACTACATGGTTATGGCGAAGGTTGCAGGATATCACTTCTGTGGTTCTATTACCTTAACACTTTGTTTTTTAAGAAGACTGTATGCAGAGATTCTCCTTGTGGACATAATGAAATAAGCAGACATGCCAAGGAAGATTACATAGCAATGAACTGCAGGTGACTTCTTAGAGATAAGAATGAGCTCTAAGTGAATTCTACCAACAGTCTGAATGAGTTGGAAAGCAAATTCTTCCCCAGTTGAATCTCCAGATGAAAACTGATTTTTAAAAAATTCACCAATGGCATGATCCTCTATGAAGAATATATAAAACCTGCAAAAAGCAGCTAGAAATAAAAAGTGACCCTTGCTAGGTTGTAGAGTACAAGATCAACATACAAAGACTAACTGTAAACAAGTAACAAACAATTGAAAACAATTTTAAAACAAATCTGAAAAAATTTATAAGCAATATCATTTTACATTGCACAATGAATAGAAAATGCCTGGGTATCAAGGTGACAAAAGTTGTGCAAGAAACCATGTACAGAATGAGACATTGCTGAGAGAAACTACAGAAGACTTAAACAATTTAAGAGGTATACCATGTTCATAAATCAGAAGACAATTTTCTTCTGATGTCCATCGTCCTCAAGTTAATTTGAAGATTAAATACAATTCCAGTGAAAATACCAGCACAATTTTTCTGTAGAAATTGATAAGCTGATTCTAATATTAATGTGGAAACACAATGCCAAGTATACAGAATAGTCTTTGAAAAGGAAGAACAAAGTTGGAGGACTTCTACATGATTTCACATCTTAAAATAAAATCTATAATAATGAAGAGAGTGTGTATTGGCATAATGTTAGCTCAATAGATTGATGCAACTGGATCAGTCAAGACATAGACTGAAACATATGGGGGCAATTGACTTTTTTTTTTTTTTTTTTTTGAGATGGAATTTCACTCTTGTTGCCCAGGCTGGAGTGCAATGGGCCCATCTCAGCTCACTGCAACCTCTGCCTCCTGGATTCAAGTGATTCTCCTGCCTCAGCCTCCTGAGTAGCTGAGATTACAGGCATAAGCCACCACACCCAGCTAATTTTATATTTTTAGTAGAGACAGGGTTTCACCATGTTGGTCAGGCTGGTCTCGAACTCTTGACCTCAAGTGACCCACATGCCTCGGCCTCCTAAAGTGCTGGGATTATAGGCGTGAGCCACTGCGCCGAGCTGGCAATTACTTTTGACAAAATTGCAAGGACAATCTAATGGAGAAGGGATAGTCTTCTCAAGAACTGATGATGGGACAATTGGATATGAAGATGCAACAAAAATGAACACTGTATATAAAAATTAACACAAAATAAATTATAATTCTGAATGTAAAACCATAAGCTAGAAACATCTATAAAAAAGCGTGCAAGAAATATCTGTAACCTTGGGTTAGGTAATTCGTGTTTTAGATATGACACTAATAACAATCAAAAAAAGAAAAAATTGATAATAAAATCTTTATCAAAATTATCACCTCTGCTCTTATAAACATACTGTTAAGAGGATGAAAACGTTAGTGACAAATTTTCTTTTTTTTTTTTTTTTTTCTTTTTTTTTTTTTTTTTGAGACGGAGTCTCGCTCTGCCGCCCAGGCTGGAGTGCAGTGGCCTGGTCTCAGCTCACTGCAAGCTCCGCCTCCTGGGTTTACGCCATTCTCCTGCCTCGGCCTCCCAAGCAGCTGGGACTACAGGCGCCCGCCATGTCGCCCGGCTAGTTTTTTTTTTTTTGTATTTTTTAGTAGAGACGGGGTTTCACCATGTTAGCCAGGATGGTCTCGATCTCCTGACCTCGTGATCCGCCCGTCTCGGCCTCCCAAAGTGCTGGAACTACAGGCTTGAGCCACCGCGCCCGGCCAGTGACAAATTTTCAAATCACCTATTTGATTAAAAAAAAACTTGTGTCCAGAATGCATAAAGAATCCTGGCCTGGCATAGGTAAACTGATTCTCATATTAGTTAAACGATTAGTTGGCCTAGCATGGTGGCTCATGCCTATAATCCCAGTACTTTGGGAGGCCAAGATGGGCAGATCACTTGAGGCCAGAAGTTTGAGACCAGGTCGGTAAACATGGTGAATCCCCATCTGTACTAAAAATACAAAAATTAGCTCAGCATGCTGGTGCATGCCTGTAATCCCAGCTACTCGGGAGGCTGAGGCATGAGAACCACTTGAACTCGGAAGATGGAGATTGCAGTGAGCTGAGATGTTGCCATTGCACTCCAGCCTGAGTGACAGAGCAAGACCTTGTCTCAAAAAAAAACAAAAACAAAAACAAAAGCATCCTAGGAACACAGTAATAGGAACAAACAAAACAAAACCCAATAAAGATGTGCAAAAGTTTTGAAACAGCACTTTACCAAAATAGGTATATGGATGACAAACAAGGCTGTAAAAAGAAGCTTAACATCATTAGTTGTTAGAACAATACAAATTGAAACTATAATAAGATACCATTACAAATCTATTCAAATGGTGAAAATTAAAAAGAGTGACCGCACCAAGCGTTGCTGGGACTATGGAGCAAACTTTTCTGGTGGAAAAGAGTATGTTCATTATTTTGATTGTGGTGATGGTTTTCTGGCACATATATTTGTCAGTATATATGGTTGTTAATAGTTTCTCTGCTTCAAAATGCTTCCTTTTGGTAAAGTTTCTCCTTCCCATTTCATAGGATTCTAATAAGCCTGACAATCAAAGGGGCACCTCAACCTTTCTGCCAAGTGAGGATCATTAGAGATCTTTTTTTTTTTTTTTTTTTTTTTTTGAGACGAAGTCTTGCTCTGTTGCCCAGGCTGGGGTGCAGTGGCTGGATCTCAGCTCACTGAAAGCTCTGCCTCCCGGGTTCATGTCATTCTCCTGCCTCAGCCTCCTGAGTAGCTGGGACTACAGGCGCCCGCCACCACGCCCCGCTAATTTTTTGTATTTTTAGTAGAGGTGGGGTTTCACTGTGTTAGCCAGATGGTCTCGATCTCCTGACCTCGTGATCAGCCCTTCTTCACCTCCCAAAGTGCTGGGATTACAGGCGTGAGCCACCACACCGATCACTAGAGACGTTTTTGTAGAATGATTCAGATGTTGGAAGGAAGAGAGCCCAGCTCTTGATTGCCTAGTGCTGTTGAGGCATTGAGGGTCCTCTTTGGCACGGAGAAAGAGAGAGTGTTGGTTTAAAGAAAACTCATGGAAAAAAGCAGGACGAAACGGAGGGCAAAGGGAAAATAAATCCCAGTGACATTGTTTGAATCCCCAGATTCAGTCATTCCTGAAGCCAGTCATTACCTTGAATTTCCCAAATAAATGAACTCCAAAATTTCCCTTTTAGGCTTAAGATAGTCTGAATCAAGCTTCTGTCACCACAACTGTAAAAAGACTCATAAGATGCTGAATCCGAATTTGTGTCACTACAGGACGGAAGCTCATAATCATGGTGCCGCACTGTCTTACTGAAAGTCCTCATATGCAAATGTCAGTCCAGGGAAAGTAGCTTTGGAAGGTAATATGCAATAATTAAACTAAGAGCAATGCAGACACACAGGGAATTACACCAATGTGTTTTTTAAATGTATAATACAGGGAAAAGAGATGTCAAATAATTTAAGAATAATTCAGAAGCCTGCCTGAAGAATGGCATTGTAATGTCCTTTGGAGACAACAGAAGAACCCAGAGTAGAATTGTCAAGAGTGGGTCCTGTCAGACTGACCTAGTCCATTTCTGAATAAAATGCCTGCCAGGTAGATTAATGGGGAGTGTTTACCATAACTGAACAGTCCAGACAGTTCAGCTTCACTGTTTGACCTTGGTAAAGGTGCATGTTCCCTTGGGCCCTCAACTTCCTCATCTGTGAAATGAGGCAATTTCAACATTTGTGTTCTTCAATTCCATAACTTAAAAAAATGGCCGGGTTGGGGAAGAAAGATGTCTGGCTGATGGGCTGGAGGGGGTGGGATAAAGAATCCCCCCCACCACCCCCACCAGAGAGACCTACCAGGGTCCTTGAAGGCTGAATCATCCTCCAGGTAGTGGTCCCTTGACCTTGGCACTATGACATTTTGGGCTGGATAATTCTTTGCTATCAGGGCTGCCTTGGGCATTGTAGGATGTTTGCTAGCATCTCTGGTCTCTACCTACTCTATACTAGTAACAATGCTCCCATCCCCAGTTTTGTAACAGCCCAAAATATTTCCAGACAAAGTCAATGTCCCCTGGGAGGAAAATCACTCCCATTGAGAACTTCTAGAGGCTTAGTGATGGAGAGGAGTGCTCAGCGTGGGGACGCTGTCAAGCAAGCAATGAGGCAGGTGGTAGTGGCATATTAAAAAACAGGATCACAAAGGATCTTGGGGACTTAGGGAGAGTGGTCAGAAGCAAACAGTCTGGTGTTCAATAAGGTCCAGCCAAAGATAGGGCACCTAGGAAAACCAGAGTGCATTCCCTCAGAATGGGGAACATACACCTGCGTGTGACAGTGCAGGGTAAGAGCATGACTTATCAGAAGAGAACAGATTCAACTCCAAAAAACCAGTGGCAAAGAGGCAATCATGATTTGGGGTGTGGAAGAGGTCATTTTTAATGACAAATTGGGAGGTTCTCTGTGGGTCTAAACTGGCTGCATCCTGGTCATGAGCCTATGCTGAACAGGCCTCTGCTATCCCAGCCCTAGAGACCTAGGGGAAGTGATTGAAATATTGTCACACAGGAGCTAATAAGGTAGGCTCCTCAGGCTAGAGAAGAGGGGACTGAAATCGCGTGATTTGGATGGATCGCTAAATTCAGCCCGGAGAAAACAGAGCCCACAGGCTGCGAGGGTTTCTGGTCTCTCCTCCTCCCATCCCACCTCCCAGGGGCGGGAAGTTCTTCTTTTTCTTCCATTTGTCATTATTATTTGTACATTGAAAATTCACTTTGGCCTATTTCATCTTTGTTCCTTTCTCCTGATCATTTTGCTCACATTAAAGGGCTGACTTACTCCTGTTAAGTCGATGTAGAGGGCATTGAATTGGATCTTTATGTTTAATTTGCTCACCTCTTTGTCTGGAGTCCTGTCTTGCTCTTATTGAATGGCATGGGCAATTTAGTTAAAGGATGTTGAGTAAGAACTATGTCTTTGAGTACATACAAATATTACAAAAAACATCAACAACAAAGGAAACAATTATTGAATCTGCTTTTTCTCTCTCTCTTTATAGACATTATGAATCCTTATTTCAACAAGGAGGACCGGCAAAGGGTGGGAAAGATAAATAACTAAATATAAGAGCATGTCAGGACTATGGGAAATCAAGAATCGCAAAATAGTTTGCTTCTGAGAGACAAAAGATGTGGTGTGTCAACACAGAGGGGCATGGAGTCTGAAGTTCCAGACATGGCTGTGGGGGTGGCATGTAGGAGGTGGTTGCAAATTTCTTTGCCTTAAGCTGAGACTTCAGGAATAATGTAATTTTTATTCTCCCTGCGTTAGTGATCATTTTTAGACCCCTTGCTCACTAAATAGCAGGAGGGGTAAGATGTGTGTGTGTAAGGGGGGAGAATTGATTTAATCCAATCCAGCAGTCTTAGTATGCTAAACATAGCATATTTCTCTGATTATATAAATAATTCAGACTCATGGTAGAAAATCCAAATGACACATAAGAGTACAGAAGAAAGTAAAAATCTCTTGAAATTCTGCCATTTTTCAGCAGCCACCAAGCGCATGTTGCTGACCATCCTTTTGCTGATTCAGTAATTTGAACAGTCTCTCTGGGTTGAATGCTTGGATTCAGATCTTGTTGCCTTTGCTTCTCTTCACAGTAGTGTTATCTGGCTGCACAAAGAGGCTTCCTGGGACTTCCTCCCAGCAGAGGGAAGGGAGCCTCAGATCTGCCTCCTCTGGTCTCTGCAGCATGGTTTCTCACCCCCTAGTCCCTGCTACCATTCATAGCTGAAGTTGGAGGCTTGTGTAATTCATGGTTACATCTTCCCTGCTTGGCCAGAGTCCTTGTTTAATTGGGCTCCCCTCAGCTCCTGACCCTTCTGAGTCTCTGGCACATTCTTTCTTTGGCTCTCTTACCTCGAGATAGGCAGAATGCAGGCCCTGCAATGCTACTTGAGCTATTTTCCCATGACACCAGAGAGCAGGAAGAACTTCTGCTACCTGTCCATGAACAGAGGACAGCTTCTAGATGATCTGTTTCAGAATCCAAATAGGATTTGAATTCCTGTTCAAAAGTCCACTGCTCAAGTCATTCCCCTCAACGTTGTCTGTACCACCTTCTATGCTTTTGCCCAAAACCTGGAGCAGTGACACTGACTCTGTGGCATCACTCTCTCTCGTACCCCAGCGCTGCTGCTTCTTTCTTGTCTGCACTGTTCTGTTCTGCAAGGCTGGGATGGGTGAGCCTCTCACTGTCTCACCTTCAACACCACCCCCTCTCCTTTCCCACAAGCTATTATGCAGGATGGGGTGAAAAGAGGGATGCACTGGCTTACCCATCAGGGAAATATCATGCTTATTGTGAGGTGCTAATAAGAGGATGGTTTTGAGTCTTAAGATGGCCCCAGTGAAGAGAGAATGAAAGGAAATGGATTACTTCCCCAGAGGATCAGGTTTTCTATAGTATTCATGAAGATTTTACGATTTCTCCCTCTCCAGAAGTTTTAAAATCAGATGTCTCAGATTTCATAAATCTGCCTCATTCCCTTTCCTATCAGGGAAGATGCTCCTGCTTTGTCCCTAAGATGCTATGGTCATCAGATAAGTCGGCGGTTTCTCAGGCACCACTTGGGGAGTAGCTGGAATTATTCACACTCTAACCCCTTGCACATGACTCAGTGCCCGGCATACAGTTGGCTCTCTGCAAACACTGTTGCAGAAGATTGAAAAAGAAAATGATGGATAAGTTCTGTTCTACATAGCTAAAGTTTATTTTGTTTGAAGACTGAAGAACAAAGGAGACACCCCTCCAAGGTCATGGATGATTCTGTGAATCTGTGTACACATTCCCATGGCTGGACAGCATTATATTAAAATCTGTCAATGTTTCCACACTGTCCACCAAGCCGGCTACTGTGCTAGGTACTGACATCTGTCAACATGTAATTTGTATTCTTCTGTCACCTGCAATACACTGAAGGAACATCCCTCGGGTTCACAGAAATTAGTTATCCCATAGGCTGGATGGATGATGGATAGGTGGCTTTTTCACCAGCCTAGCTAGGTTTGGAAAATACCAGATGCCTTCACTATTCTACCGACGTGTTGATACACATGATTAAAAAGCCAGGGGCATGCTCAGAGCAGGAGTACAAAAAGCAGACGTTTCTCCCCCAAGGGAGCTGTCTGCAGCCACCCAAGACTGCCATCACACTGGGATCTGTGATGTCCTTTCTGCTCCCCACCCTCCTGGAGAGAAACCTGGCAGAACTGCAACCTTGGAGCAAAGAGGCTTCCAGTCTGTTATTTTCACTTTTCTCAGCGGGGTTTTTCTCTGCCTAATAGCCCTGTTTACTCTTCCTGTTCTCTTTTTAAAGTCTGGCATTCAAAGCAGAAGTAATTCTGTTTTAAGAGGTTGCCAGGAAGCAACACGAAATCTACCTGCTTTTGAGTTTCACAGTCCATTTTATTTCTTTCTCTAAGTAAAAGCAAGGCATTTGTCAGTTTGCGTTCCTCTGATATCTCCCTCTATTTTCTTGATTCTTCAGGCAGAACTCCCTGTGTTCACTGTTCCGTCAATGAGGATGGAAAGAACACTTAAGCTTCTTCTGCTCTGTTGCTGGCTTAAAGCCATCCAGCATCTGTCTTTTGGCCACTAGACAAATCTGGTCACAGATGTGGGCCTATAAGTGCACTGGAACATAGGCAATTAGTTCAGGGTTACCCTGACCACTTCTAGAGAGTTCTAGGACATCATGAGCATATTGTGAAAAAATATCTGGATCTCATTCTCCATTCTTGTCTTTTGCAACTCAATCTACTTCCAGAAAGGTTAACTTTAGGGTATTGGGTATTACTTCTAAACGCTCTAAGGAATATGATATTTTACATGTCTTTTAGTATATTATTGATAGGAACATCAGTTAATGCTCCTTCATTTGTTCGTTGTTACAGAATCCACAAAGCCAATTAGAAAGTTGCTTTTCTGGTACCTCCCATTTCTTACAAATAGATACTCCTCACTGCCTGAATATGTAGCTTAACTGTAATTAATCAATTTCAACTAATTCAATTGAAATTGAACACTGTATTCGTTTTGATAAAGCTGTGATAACAAGCTACCACAGACTGGGTGGCTTACACAAGAGAAATTTATTTCTCATAGTTCCAGGGGCTGAAGGTCCCAGGTCAAGTTGTTATAGGTTTGGTTTCTTCTGAGGCTTCTCTCTTTGACTTGCAGACAGCCTCCTTCTCATTATATCCTCATGCGATCTTTTCTCTATGTGTGTGCATCCCTAGCGTCTCTATGTGTCCAAATTTCTTCTTCTTATAAGGACCCTGGTCATTTTGGGTTAGGGTTTACCCTAATGGCTTTACTTTAACTTAGTCATCTCTTTAAAAGCTGTATCTCCAAATAGAGTCACAATCTAAGTTATTAGACGGATTAGCACTTTTAACATATGAATTTTGGGAGGACATAATTCAGCCCATTGACTATACCAAAGTTTATTTTTGAATACTCTTTGTGCCAGCCACTGCAATAGGCACCTATGCTCTTCTTTAATCCTCACCATGATCCTGAATGATACTATTGATTTTCTACCCAGTCAGATACTTTAAGCCAGACCAAACCATCAATAGATTCACCCACAGGAATGTCAGTAAAAATTTTCTGGGAATTAACCTCATTTCTGAGCTACAGTACCTCTCACTTCACTCCCTGTATTAGTCAGGGTTCTCTAGAGGGACAGAACTAATAGGACAAATATATATCTATATCCATATCTTTATCTATATGAGAGTTTATTAAGTAGTATTAACGCATATGATCACAAGATCCCACAGTAAGCCATCTGCAAGCTGAGGAGCAAGGAGAGCCAGTCAGAGTCCCAAGGCTGAAGAACATGGAGTCTGATGTTTGAGTGTGGGAAACACCCAGCACAGGAGAAAGATTAGGGCTGGGAGGCTAAGCCAGTCTAGACTATTCACGTTTTTCTGCCTGCTTTATATTCTAGCCGTGCTGGTAGCTGATTAGATGGTGCCCACCCAGATTAAGGGTGGGTCGGCCTTTCCCAATGTTAATCTCCATTAGCAACACCCTCACAGGTACACCCATGATCACTACTTTGCATCCTTCAATCCAATCAAGTTGACACTCAGTATTAACTATCACACCCCTCCAGTGCTACAGCTTAATGTTTTGTTACCAAAACACCAAGGATTTTGTCTAGGTTCTTTGCCATGCAGAAAGGCAATCACTGAGACAATGAGTATTGCTAGGGAAGAAGGCTTTGTTTTGGTGCTGCAGCCAAGGAGAACAGAAAGTCAGTCTGAAATCCATCTCCCTACCAACTGAATTGGGAAATTTATACAGTGGGAAAGGAATGTAAAACAGGAATTAAGGAAGGGTAAGGAAGCAATTATGAGGAAAGAAGGTCTGACATCTCACTGAATGCAGGGATCTGATGAGTTTCAGTCCCTTGCCTGAGGGGGATCTCAGATGAGACAAATGTAAACTACAAGTTTTAAGACCAGAAGGGCCAATGTCTATGTTTATTCAAAAACTCGTAAACATAATTTCTATGGGGCGATTGGGCTGGTTTTGCCTTCACCCATGAACTTGGCTTTCAAAGCTGAACCTCCTGCATGATGGGCCTCCTGTGGCCTGAAGAGCTCCAATTCCTTCTTCATAGAGCCCAGTCCAGGAAGATTTGCTTTGCAGATGAGAAAAATGAAACAACTGAGATCAAGTGACTTTCCCAAGCTCACACTCCAGCAAGTGACAGAGCCATGATTCGGACCTCTTACTCAACCCTGCCTTCCTTTCTTTACCTCACGTAGCCCATAGTCAACTATAGAATCAATTGGAATCAATAACACTTCTGTTTAGCATCCCGAAGGCTCACATCAGACCTTTAAAAATACCCTTATCGGTCCTAAGTGTATTAAATCAACTGATTTGTCAATTGGAGATAGAATAATTTCTTCTTTTTCTAGTGACATAAATTTCTCACCTCCTTTAGGAAGAAGCATAGAGGAGGAATTCTGTATGTTCATCCTGATACCGTTATGATTCCATTGATCAAATGGTGTGTTTCAAAGCTCTTAGGGATCAGTCATGAAATTTCCGAGGCTCTGTGAAGGTCAAAGCCCTTTGTGGTCAGCACCTCTTATTTCCATGGGTGATTCAGAGGTTTTCTTCCTGAATTGCCATAGCCTCACCTTTGATTTAAAATATTCAAAAAAGATGCTCTTACTGTCTCTGATTTTAAAATCTATGATTCAGGACCCTGTGCACTACTTCTTGTCATAGCCAAAACAGATTTTCTGAGGTTTTCTTTCGTGATGAATTAGAAATTGCTCTTGGATCTGACTTTGATCCCTGCTCTTGGTAGTTTCCTGAAAGTTTCTTCTAATTGATGAGTTAACTGGAAATCAGCTGATACATGGCTTTTATGACAAGGAAAGTTTCCCTGCCTTTCTACTCCTATTTGTCTGCCAGGAGGAAATGTGCCTTGAGTTCTCTGAAAAGCAAAAGATTCAGCATGGACAAACAAGTTTTCTTTCTATATATTTGTTAAATATACATTCTTGAGAGCCCTATGTCATAAATAATATTAATTAAGTATCTCCTTATGCATTTATTTTTTAAAGCAATTTTATGCAGGTATAATTAACACAAGATACAATGCATAATTTTAAGGAGAAAGTTTAATGAGTTTTGTCAAATGTAGAGATGTAAACATCACAGCAGTCAAGGTAGAAAATCTGACCATTATTCCCTAAATTTCCTTCTCATGCTTTGTAATTGAAGACCACACCCAACCTCAGCTTTAGGCAAGAATGAATCTGCTTTCTGCAATTATAGTTCTGCCTGTTTAGAACTTTATGTAAATGAAATAAACAGGAGTTCTGGATTCTTTGGGGTCTGGATTCTTTTGCTCAGCATTTAAAAATTTTATTTGGTGATTCATCCATGTGAATCATGTGTAACAGATGTTTATTCCTTTTTATCACTGAGGAATATTACATTTTACAAAGGTAACACCATCTGTTTATGTATTTACATGTCTATTAGTTTTTTGCAAAATAATTACTTGGTATGTAATACTGGTAATTACTTGGTATGTAATTTATCCTATTTTCTTGAGTTAATATTTAGGAGTGAAATTACTGCCTTGCGTGGCCAGCGTAATTTAACTTATAGAAAACCATCAAACTGTTTCACAAAGTGGTTGTGCCATTTTACATTCCCATCAATAGTATATGAGAGTTCCAGTTGGTCTGTATTCTCACTGACACTTGATATTGTCCATCTTTTCAATTCCAGTCATTGTTGTGGGTTTATATAATTATCTCATTGCAGTTGTAATTTTGATTTTCTTGATGACTAATGATGTTCGGAATCTTTTCATGTGCTTTTTAGTCATTTTTAAATGTTTGTTTCAACATTTTCCCCATTTATATTAGGTTACTTTTCTTCTAATTGCATTTGCATTTACAACATTTAAAAAATAAATTCTAAGTGTAAGTTATTTGTCAGATATATGTGTTGTGAAACTTTTCTGCCAGTGTGTAGCTTACCTTATTTTTTTAATGTTATATTTCAAATAACAGAGATTTTTAATTTTAATGAAGTCCAATGTATCAATTTTTCTTTTATCCTTTGTGCTTCCTGTGTTCTATCTAAGACGTTTTTACCTATCATGGTTACAACGATATTTTCCTACATTATTTTCTAATAGTTTAGTTTTTCTTTTACAAGTATTATCATTTAGCTTTTTTTTTTTTTTTTTTTTTTTGAGATGGAGTTTTGATCTGTCGCCCAGGCTGGAGTGCAATGGCATGATCTCAGCTCACTGAAACCTCTGGCTCCCAGCTTCAAGCAATTTTCCTGCCTCAGCCTCCTGAGTAGCTGGGATTTCAGGTGCCCACCACCACACCCAGCTAATTTTTGTATTTTTATTAGAGACGGGGTTTCACCATATTGGCCAGGCTGGTCTCGAACTCTGACCTCAGGTGATCCACCTGCCTTGGCCTCCCAAAGTGCTGGGATTACAGGCGTGAGCCACCGTGCCTAGCCTATAATTAAGTTTTTATGCTTAGGTTAACACTTCAAATTACTTTTGTGTGTAATATGAAGTAGGGGTGAAGTTCTTTGTTTGACATTAAAAACAACGGTCAACTTTTGCAAACAATGTTTTCTGAAAGCTCTTTTCTTTCCCAGTTGGCACTTGTTCAAAAATCAGTTGACTGTGTATGTGTATATGCCTATTTTTGGACTCTATTCTATTACTCTGACCTATATTTGTATCTTCACTCCAATAATATGCTGTTGTTGATTTTTTTATTACGTGTCTTCAAAACTAAGTAGGATAAATCCTACAACTTTGTTATTTTATTTTATTTTATTTTATTTTTATTCTAAGCCTTTGTATTTCTATAAAAAATTGAGGATACCATTACTAATTTCTATGATAAAAGAGCCTGCTGGGGTTTGGAATGAAGTTGTAATGAATCTACAGATTAATTTGGGGAGAATGAATAGCTTAGCAATATTGAGTCTTCCAGTTCGTAAACATGGTATATTTCTCCATTTATGTTATTAGTCATTTTTTCAGTAATGTTTTGACATTTTTATTATAGGGGCTTTGCACATACTTTGTTAAATTTATCCACAAGTAGGTCATGTTATTGATACTTTTCTGGAATAAACTTTCGTATTTTTTAAAATTTCACTTTTCAGTTGTTTTTCCATAATATTTATAAATACAATTGATTTTCTGTATATCTTCTTGTATCCTGGGACTTACTAAATTCACTTATTAGTTCTTTGTAACTTGTGGTTTCTAAAGGATTTTCTATGCCTGTGATTATGTCATCAGAAGATAATTTTATTTTTTCTTTTCAGTTCATATGCTTTTTATTTCTTTTCTTGCCTCATTGCATTGGCTATGCTGTTTAGTGCTATGTTGAATAGGAAGTAGTGAGAATAGAATACTTGCTTCATTCCTGATTTTAGGTGAAAATAATTTAGCCTTTATTAAGTATGAAGCTAACTGTAAGTTTCTTTGATGAACACACACACACACACACACACACACACACACACACACAGAGGTTTGGTCTTTCTTAGGTTAGTTTTTATAATTCTTTCAGATTCAATTTGCTAAAATGTCTATTTTGCCTTCATTTTCTTTGGCAATTGAGTAAAATCAAATTTATTTGTTTATTTATGTGTTTATATTGGGGTGAAATTCATGTAACATAAAATTAACCATTTTAAAGTATACAATTTAGTGAGACAGTACATTCACAATGTCATTCAACCATCACCTCTGTCTAATTCCAAAATATTTTCATCACTCCTAAACCAGACCCTGTACCTGTTAAGCGGTAACTCCCAATTCTCTCACACCCCTAGTCCCTGGCAACCACTAATGGGACTTAACTATTGTAGATAATTCATGTAAGTAGAATATACAATATATGACTTTCCATATCTGGCTTCTCCAACTTAGTATAATGTTTTTGAGGTTGATTCACTTTGTGGCATATATCAGTACTTCATTCTTTTTTATGGCTAAATAACATTCCATTGTATGGATATACCACAATTTATTTATTCATTCATTTATTCATTGATGGGCATTTGGGTTGTTTCCACCTTTTGGCTGTTGTAAATAGTGCTGCTATGAATATTTGTGTACATCTGTTTGAATATCTGTTTTCTTTTCTTTTTTTTTTTTTTGTTTTTAGACAGAGTCTCGCTCTGTCCCCCAGGCTGGAGTGCAGTGGCAGGATCTCAGCTCACTGCAAGCTCTGCCACCCGGGTTCACGCCATTCTCCTGCCTCAGCCTCCCAAGTAGCTGGGACTACAGGTGCCTGCCACCTCGCCCAGCTAGTTTTTGTATTTTTTAGTAGAGATGGGGTTTCACCGTGTTAGCCAGAATGGTCTCGATTTCCTGACCTCGTGATCCGCCCGTCTCGGCCTCCCAAAATGCTGGGATTACAGGCTTGAGCCACCGTGCCCAGCCAGAATATCTGTTTTCAATTATTTTAGAAGTGTATTGCTGGGCCATATGGTAATTCCATGTTTAACTTTTTGAACAACCACCAAATTGTCTTCCACAGTGGCTGCACAATTTTACATTTTTACCAGGAATGTATGAGGGTTCCAATATTTCCATATTCTTTTAAATCCCAAAAATGTTGGCACTTGAATTCCAAGTTGGCAGTGTTTTCTTACACTGTTGGCACTTGTTGGGATTTAAAAATTATTTTTATTATACCCATCCTAGGGGGTGCTAAGTGGTATATCCTGTTGTGTTTGATTTACATTTCCTTAATGACTGAAAAGGGCTATTGGCATTATGGTAGGGATTGCATTCAATCTGTAGTTTGGGGAATATTGCCATCTTGACAACTAAGTACTTCAACTCATGAACATAGATTTTTTTTTTTTTTTTTTTTTTAGGTGTTCTTTAATTTCTTTCAGGAGCAGTATTTTATAGTTTTCAATGTACATGTCTTGTAACTCCTTGATTAAATTTATTCCTAATTATTGTATTTTTTTTTGATGCTGTTCTCAATGGACTTTTTTCCTTTCCAGTGAATGTCTTTCATTTATTTTACTTGCTTAGTTGCTCAGGCTAGAACTCCCAATCAAATACTGAATACAATTGCAAAAGTAGGCATCCTTATCTTTTTCTTGATCTTAGGAACAAAGCTTTCAGTCTTTTACCATTGAGTATGATATTAGCTATGGGTTTTTCATAGATGTCCTTTATCATGTTGAGGAAGTTCTCTTTCATTTCAAGTTTGTTAAGTGGTTTTATCATGTGTCAAATGCTTTTGTGTATCAATTAAGATAATCTTGTTCATTTATTTTCCTTCATTCCTTTAACACAGTATATTACATGGATTGATTTATGTTTGTTGAACCATCCTTGCTTTTCTGAGATTAATTCTACATGGTTTACCTTTACTTTTGAAGGATTTTTTTGCTAGCTGTAGAATTCCAAGTTGGCAGTGTTTTCTTGCATAAATTGAAGATATTATACCATTGTTTTCAAATGTGCTTTTATTCCCCTGATATAAAGTCTATAGTCATTCTTTTTCCCTCTGTCTGCTTTGTAATTTTCTCATTTTCAGCAGGTTTATTATGATGTGTCTTGGTGTGATTTTTGTTTGTTTCTTCTACTTGTGGTTTGTTCATTTTCTTGGATTTGTAGACTTATAGTTTCCATTACATTTGGAAAGTTTTTGTTCATAATTTATTCAAATAGTTTCCTACACCCATTGCCTTCCTGTGGGACTTTAACTGCATGTGTATCAGACTATGATATTGTTCCAGAGTCACTAAGGAGCTATTTTTTTAAAAAATATTTTTTCTTTTTTCTCTGTGTGCTTTAGTTTGCATAGTTTCTATTGCCGTGTTTTCAAGTCACTGATTTTGTTTTTTTCTAAAGCTCTTCATCTTCTCAATGTAACAAGACTGTTGTTTTGTTTGTTTTCTCTCCCTGTGTTTCAATACAGGAAGTGCCTCCAAGCATTTCTTATGCCATAGCTCCTGAGCAATGACTTACAGGAGCAACACAGAGACTCCTCCTAGAAAAACAGTGGGGATTCCAGCTTTAGCATAAAATGTCTATATATATTTTATATCTCACTACACTCAAATTTTAAAATAATCAGGTCAATAATCATACTCACTAACATTATATCTAATGTCAAAATTGTGCCTTTTGTTAATATAATAATTAAATAAAGACTTTATAAACCTATGTCCATATAGCTATTCTAAGGGTTAATACAATCTTGTAATTTCCCTTTGCCTATAACTTGGAATATGATGTGAGAAGAGTAAGGTGTAGTTTGAAAACACTTTCAATTGTCTGGATTGAAAGAAAGCATTCCAGGTACAGAAAACAAATTGAGTCTGCCCGCAAATCACTTGTAGAATGAGATTTGAAGATCCTATTCAAAAAATGTTTTTTTCTCCCTATTTTTCTAGTTGATGGTCATATTAGCTCCCATCTCTTGTCAATGGTTCATCTCCAGTTATCTTAGAAATATACCTGAAAAAAAGAGAAGTTATTTTTCTTCCTATAAAAAAGGCACACTGAGTTATTCCTAGCAGTCTCTAAATGGCAACGTTGCTTCATTTTCATAATTTACCTGTGATTTTCTGGGACTAATAAGTTATACTTTGGCCATAGACAATAAATAAAATTTGAAAGTTACAAACATTAATACTTCCAGTAATAATGTAAAGATAGAGAAAGTAATAATGGTTTCTTTGTTATTTCTTTTGCTTATTTATTGTGTCTTTGTCAGGCATTTAATTTAAATTATAATTGTAGAATGAGAGTTGTCTGTCTGCTGCTTTCATCTCCCTACCATATTTTAAGCTCCTTGAGGCAGGGCCAAGACCATAGTTACCTTTGTCTTGCATGTCTGGTAGCATGTCTGACAAATGGTAGACACTTATACTATATATTTAAATACATGAAATTTCAAAAATATTTCATTTCCTAAAAGTTTCACAAAGAAACATTGTCAGCTTCACTGTGGGAGAGTCACATGAGAGTTTATTGATGGTACTCCACCATATATAAATTTTGCTAAATTTAAAAGTTTTTAAACTGTAAAAAAATACAACAAATACTTACATTACTGCCAGCCAGCATTAGCAATGGTTACTATTTTATTGTATTCATGTCCTTTAGATAGAATTTTTAAAATCACAGATACAGCGAAGGCCTTTTTTAACGGCCCCTGCTGTGGGTTTATGTTCTTTTTTTGTTGGAGTACATCCTCAAGTGAGGTCTGTTAAAGAAAGTTTTTTAGATAATGTCTATCTGAAAAGTTTTTACTCTATCTTCATTCTTTGCTAGTTAGTACGTGATCTTAGATACACAGTTTTCTTTCAGTGATTTGAAGATATTATTCATTCTTCTCTACTTTAATTTTGACACCGATGTATGCGTGGTTAGTCTTATTCCCTCCATGTTAGCAAACAGCATTTTTTGTCTATTTTCTTTTAAGATTTTCAAAATTCCAAATACTAATTATGTTAGCTGTGGATCTATTTTATCTACCTTGTCTTGGATTAATAAATTCAAAGATTCCTTATTCTGGCAGTTCATATCTTTCATCGATTTTGCTGTAATCACAGTACTTTGGGAGGCCAAGGGAGGCTGATCGCCTGAGGTCAGGAGTTTGAGACCAGCCTGGCCAACATGGTGAAACACTGTCTCTGCTAAAAATACAAAAATTAGCCAGGCGTGGTAGTGTGCACCTGTAATCCCAGCTACTTGGCAGACTAAGGCAGGAGGATCGCTTGATCCTGGGAAGCTGAAGTTGCAGTGATCTGAGACTGTGCCACTGCACTCCAGCCTGTGTGACAGAGCAAGACTTGGTCTTGGGGAAAACAAACAAACAAACAAACAAACAAAAAACCCTCAAGGGTTGGAAGAGTAGGAGGAATTCTTGCTAAACTGATCTAATGGGATCCTTGCTGAAGGCAGGCCAAGGTGATAAGGTATCACTTGGGTGATAGTAGGGAAATGAGGATTTGATCAGATACCAAAGGTAATAGATATCAAGAGTGAATGATTCTTACTCAACTGACTTTGCATGATTCTTGCTGAAACTGGGCTATGCAGGCCTGAAGCAAAGCCCAAGGACAAGGCCTAGTTGAGAAAAGGGCTTAGTGGCGACTCACTAAACTTTGGTCAGAGAGGCTTTGTCAAGGGAAAGGAGAAGCTATTGAATAGTCATTTTGAAGAGAGGGAGATAAAATTTATTAAGGGTGTATAGCAGCACTATTTTGCCAAATTAATTGTCAGTGAGTTGCATGGCTGAGGCGGGGCAGAGAGAAGAATAATTGGGGCTGAGAAACATCAAGAACCTGAAAAAATGTTGAAAATGGATGTTGCACAAGAAATTATGCCAAGATGAATGGTGAGGAGTTAGGCAGCAAAGCAATTGCTGAAGCAAGGGGGAAAGATCAGGAGACCACATGTGAGGCAAATAGGAGTGATCAGGGGTTTTGAAGTCAGCCGACATGCAGTTCAAAGAGGGAAGTGAAATAATTTTTGTTTTGTTTTGTTTGTTTGTTTCCAAAAAGGAAAAAGGACCTCCTGCCTTACAACATCTAGGCACATATTTATTGTTTGTTCTGGTTGGATGTTTCCATGAACTAAATATTCTAAATGAAATGCTTCTCTCTGGGTCTGTTCAGAACTTTTATACTGTCTTCTCATTCATTGTAATTCCTTTAAGCCCACAGTTCTTTTTGACTGTGTCATACAAATGAGAGACCACAAAAGTAGTTTGACCTCCCTATTCTTTTTTTTTTTTTTTTTTTTTTTGAGACGGAGTCTGGCTCTATCTCCCAGGCTGGAGTGCAGTGGCCGGATCTCGGCTCACTGCAAGCCCCGTCTCCCGGGTTCACGCCATTCTCCTGCCTCAGCCTCCCGAGTAGCTGGGACTACAGGCGCCCGCCACCTCGCCCGGCTAGTTTTTTGTATTTTAGTAGAGACGGGATTTCACCGTGTTAGCCAGGATGGTCTCGATCTCCTGACCTTGTGATCCGCCCGTCTCGGCCTCCCAAAGTGCTGGGATTACAGGCTTGAGCCACCAAGCCCGGCCCTCCCTATTCTTTATAAAATCCAAAGTAAAATTCAAAGTAAAGTATGTAAAGAAGAGCTTGGCTGCACATCTGCATTTTACTGGTAAGGTGTATGACTTTCCCTTTGTCCTGCCTCACAAGAATCAATAAGTAACTGCAAATACAACACACAGAAGTGGGAAAAAATAATTTTCTTTTTGCGCTAAAGCCACACTGATTCTTTTGGTAGTAGAAGACTAGAAATCACCCCAAAGAAGCTCTCTTGCTACAGTTACAAATCACAGCACAATTGTTGAGTTACACAGTATTCATTGACAGGCTTAGAAGGAATCAATGTGTCATACCACCCTTAGAAGGCAGTGAGCCCATGCTAGTTAATGATGGGCCTAGGCAAAAAGAGAATTGAAATGGTTAATTGTTGCAGTTCAACATCTGTTAAGCACTTGGGAGCAAAATGTTAAGACAAGGGCCAGATTCTTCATGGGCCAGATCCTTCATCAAGAAATTGAAAACTTACATGAAATGAACTTTTTGTAAGGAAAATAATAGAGTAGCATAATTGAGTTGAAAAGAACAAATAGAAAACCTGCAGAGACCAATGACCATCAGAGAAATCAAATGTTAACAAAAATTTCTTCCTCACCTACTCACCCACTCAAAAAATACAGTAGGCTGTTCATAGGCAAAGTTTTACAAATTTTCAAAGAATGGTTAAACCACATCTTTTTTAAAAAGTTCCTAAAAATATAAAAAGAGCGAAAGCTATCTGACACATTTTTATTACCCTGTTATAAAAACTGGAAAAAGTGTAAGAAAATAAAATTGTGGGCCAGGAAATTGAATATAACAATGTATTACAAATAATCATCATAACCAAGTTGATCTGTTGCTGAATGAAATGATAGTTCAACTTTAGAATAGCTGTCAATGTAATGTTGCATATTACATGGAGATTAACAAAGAAGAGCCATATGCAGGAAAAAGCATTTGATAAAATTCAACACCAATTTATGATGAATCTGTTAGTAGTAAATACTTTTAGCAAACTAAGAGCAGGGTGAAACTTCCTTAATTTGCTAAAGGATATATCAAGAATCAAAAACAAATGTGGTGCTTAATGATAAACGCTTAAAATGTATTTCCATTAAATTTAGGAATAAGACAAGATGTCTGCTATTCCTATTGTTGAAGTATATGTCCTAGTTCTTTCAATAAGAAAAGGAAATAAAATGAAATGTATGAAGATTGGAAAGAAAGAGGTAAAACTGTCATTGCTTGAAAATACTGTTATCTCTTAAGCAACAAACTAAGAGAATAAACGGGAAAATTATTTGGGCTAAAAGAGAGCTCAACAATATGCAAACTTTAATAACATTTCTTTATACCATTAATAGGTAAAAAATATAATGAAAAAACAATACTATAAAAAATAGATGAGTCATTCTCAGGAGCTAGTCTAAACTGTGGCAAGGCTGAAGGTTTAAAAAGATTAACTTTACCACAAGGGGAAAAGTGAAACCAGAATAGAGAGTCAAACCCTGGAATGTTTCCAATTACTTTGTCTACCATTTGTTTTACATTTAGACTCCTTTTTCTGAAGCAGGAGCTTCGTCATGCAAATTCTAATAACTCACACCAGCAGATCCTTCTGATTGGAATGCCCTCCCTAGTATCTGCTTAGTTATCTCCCACAAAGACAGCTCTTCCAGGTTTTGGAAGCTCTTGCTGTGTCTCACTGATCTGTGTAGCTTTAGTGTCTAACACAGCACAATGTTGGGCACATAGGAGAAAACTTGTAATATCTTTCTTTGTTGACTGTCTGATCTCAGAAGAGGAAGACATTTTGTGTACATATTTTTATGTTTGTGTATTTGGTCACTTTGCTCAATATATTGAAAGTGTTTTGTGGCCAGGCACAGTAGCTCATATCTGTAATCCCAGCACTCTGGGAGGCCTAGGCATGTGGATCACCTGAGGCCAGGAGTTCAAGACTAGCTTGGCCAACATGGCAAAATCCTGTATCCACTAAAAACACAAAAATTAGGCAGGTATGGTGGCGCATGCCTATATTTCCAGCTACTCGGGAGGCTGAGGTGGGAGAATTACTTGAATCTGGGTGGCGGAGGTGCAGTGAGCCAAGTTTGCACCACTGCACCCTCCAGCCTGTGTGACAGAATGAGACTGTCTCAGGAAAAAAAAAAAAAAGTGTTTTTTTGTGGTGCTATATATATGTGGAGATTCGCACGATGGGATTTTGTCTCTAAAAATAAGATAACTTATAATACTCAGGAAACTACTTCTCTGCAGAACCTTTAAGGCAAGGATACTGGGTTTGTGTTTGTGATGAAACGTACTTTTCTCTGGAAAATGTTGAGTAGATGGGTACTTCAAAATAACATCAGGCCTATAGGCTACTGAAAATGTACCTATTCAAGGATTCTGTGTAGGCCTTCAATGCTTCGAATGTGAACTGCATACTTAGTCATTCATTTGGAACCTTCTCTCAAGCTTTTGTTCTGAAGTCATCAAACTGAGATTGAGTTTCCTAATGCTATTTTCTTCCTTAAATGATCCCTTTCAGTTGCTTCTAATAGATTGCCTTTTCCAAAATGACTTACTCTCAAAAAGGGATACTTCAAAGGAGTTGAGTTTTGCAACACTACTTGTCCTATAGCTTTGCTGGCACCTTAATGTATTCCCTTTTTCTTTTATGTTTTTTTTTTTTATTATTATTATACTTTAAGTTCTAGGATACATGTGCATAAAATGCAGGTTTGTTACATATGTATACTTGTGCCATGTTGGTGTGCTGCACCCATCAACTCGTCAGAACCCATCAACTCGTCATTTACATCAGGTATAACTCCCAATGCCATCTCTCCCCCCTCCCCCTTCCCCATGATAGGCCCTGGTGTGTGCTGTTCCCCTTCCCGAGTCCAGGTGATCTCATTGTTCAGTTCCTACCTATGAGTGAGAACATGCGTTGTTTGGTTTTCTGTTCTTGTGATAGTTTGCTAAGAATGATGGTTTCCAGCTGCATCCATGTCCCTACAAAGGACACAAACTCATCCTTTTTTATGGCTCCATAGTATTCCATGATGTATATGTGCCACGTTTTCTTAATCCAGTCTGTCACTGATGGACATTTGGGTTGATTCCAAGTCTTTGCTATTGTGAATAGTGCCGCAATAAACATACGTGTGCATGTGTCTTTATAGCAGCATGATTTATGATCCTTTGGGTATATACCCAGTAATGGGATGGCTGGGTCATATGGTACATCTAGATCTAGATCCTTGAGGAATCGCCATACTGTTTTCCATAATGGTTGAACTAGTTTACAATCCCACCAACAGTGTAAAAGTGTTCCTATTTCTCCACATCCTCTCCAGCACCTATTGTTTCCTGACTTTTTGATGATTGCCATTCTAACTGGTGTGAGATGGTATCTCATTGTGGTTTTGATTTGCATTTCGCTGATGGCGAGTGATGATGAGCATTTTTTCATGTGTCTGTTGGCTGTATGAATGTCTTCTTTTGAGAAATGTCTGTTCATATCCTTTGCCCACTTTTGGATGGGGTTGTTTGTTTTATTCTTATAAATTTGTTTGAGTTCTTTGTAGATTCTGGATATTAGCCCTTTGTCAGATGAGTAAATTGCAAAAATTTTCTCCCATTCTGTAGGTTGCCTGTTCACTCGGATGGTAGTTTCTTTTGCTGTGCAGAAGCTCTTTAGTTTAATTAGATCCCATTTGTCAATTTTGGCTTTTGTTGCTGTTGCTTTTGGTGTTTTAGACATGAAGTCCTTGCCCATGCCTATGTCCTGAATGGTACTACCTAGGTTTTCTTCTAGGATTTTATGATATTAGGTCTAAATTTTAGTCTCTAATCCATCTTCAATTAATTTTCGTATAAGGAGTAAGGAAAGGATCCAGTTTCAGCTTTCTACTTATGGCTAGCCAATTTTCCCTGCACCATTTATTAAATAGGGAATCCTTTCCTCATTTCTTGTTTCTCTCAGGTTTGTCAAAGATCAGATGGCTATAGATGTGTGGTATTATTTCTGAGGACTCTGTTCTGTTCCATTGGTCTATATCTCTGTTTTGGTACCAGTACCATGCTGTTTTGGTTACTGTAGCCTTGTAGTATAGTTTGAAGTCAGGTAGCGTGACGCCTCCAGCTTTGTTCTTTTCATTTAGAAATGTCTTGGCAATGTGGGCTCTTTTTTGGTTCCATATGAACTTTAAAGCAGTTTTTTCCAATTCTGTGAAGAAAGTCATTGGTAGCTTGATGGGGATGGCATTGAATCTATAAATAACCTTGGGCAGTATGGCCATTTTCACGATATTGATTCTTCCTATCCATGAGCATGATATGTTCTTCCATTTGTTTGCATCCTCTTTTATTTCACTGAGCAGTGGTTTGTAGTTCTGCTTGAAGAGGTCTTTTACATCCCTTGTAAGTTGGATTCCTAGGTATTTTATTCTCTTTGAAGCAATTGTGAATGGAAGTTCATTCCTGATTTGGCTCTCTGTCTGTTACTAGTGTATAAGAATGCTTGTGATTTTTGCACATTAATTTTGTATCCTGAGACTTTGCTAAAGTTGCTTATCAGCTTAAGGAGATTTTGGGCTGAGACAATGGGGTTTTCTAAATATACAATCATGTCATCTGCAAACAGGAACAATTTGACTTCTTCTTTTCCTAACTGAATACCCTTGATTTCTTTCTCTTGCCTGATTGCCCTAGCCAGAACTTCCAACACTGTGTTGAATAGGAGTGGTGAGAGAGGGCATCCCTGTCTTGTGCCAGATTTCAAAGGGAAGTTTTCCAGTTTTTGCCCATTCAGTATGATATTGGCTGTGGGCTTGTCATAAATAGCTCTTATTATTTTGAGGTAGATTCCATCAATATCAAATTTATTGAGAGTTTTTAGCATGAAGGGCTGTTGAATTTTGTCAAAGGTCTTTTCTGCATCTATTGAGATAATCATGTGGTTCTTGTCTTTGGTTCTGTTTATATGCTGGTTTACATTTATTGATTTGCGAATGTTGAACCAGCCTTGCATCCCAGGGATGAAGCCCACTTGATCATGGTGGATAAGCTTTTTGATGTGCTGCTGGATTCGATTTGCCAGTATTTTATTGAGGATTTTTGCATCGATGTTCATCAGGGATATTGGTCTAATATTCTCTTTTTTTGTTGTGTCTCTGCCAGGCTTTGGTATCAGGATGATGTTGGCCTCATAAAATGAGTTAGGGAGGATTCCCTCTTTTTCTATTGAATGGAATAGTTTCAGAAGGAATGGTACCAGCTCCTCCTTGGACCTCTGGTAGAATTCAGCTGTGAATTCATCTGGTCCTGGACTTTTTTTGGTTGGTAGGCTATTAATTATTGCCTCAATTTCAGAGCCTGCTATTGGTCTATTCAGGGATTCAACTTCTTCCTGGTTTAGTCTTGGGAGAGTGTAAGTGTCCAGGAAATTATCCATTTCTTCTAGATTTTCTAGTTGACTTGAGTAGAGGTGTTTATAGTATTCTCTGATGGTAGTTTGTATTTCTGTGGGGTCAGTGGTGATATCCCCTTTATCATTTTTTATTGCGTCTATTTGATTCTTCTCTCTTTTCTTCTTTATTAGTCCTGCTAGTGGTCTGTCAATTTTGTTGATCTTTTCAAAAAACCAACTCCTGGATTCATTGATTTTTTGGAGGGTTTTTTGTGTCTCTATCTCCTTCAGTTCTGCTCTGATCTTAGTTATTTCTTGCCTTCTGCTAGCTTTTGAATGTGTTTGCTCTTGCTTCTCTAGTTGTTTTAATTGTGATGTTAGAGTGTCCATTTTAGATCTTTCCAGCTTTCTCTTTTGGGCATTTAGTGCTATAAATTTCTCTCTACACACTGCTTTAAACGTGTCCCAGAGATTCAGGTATGTTGTATCTTTGTTCTCATTGGTTTCAAAGAACATCTTTATTTCTGCCTTCATTTCGTTATGTACCCAGTAGTCATTCAGGAGCAGATTGTTCAGTTTCCATGTAGTTGAGTGGTTTTGATTGAGTTTCTTAGTCCTGAGTTCTAGTTTGATTGCACTGTGGTCTGAGAGACAGTTTGTTATAATTTGTGTTCTTTTACATTTGCTGAGGAGTGCTTTACTTCCAATTATGTGGTCAATTTTGGAATAAGTGTGATGTGGTGCTGAGAAGAATGTATATTCTGTTGATTTGCAGTGGAGAGTTCTATAGATGTCTATTAGATCTCCTTGCTGCAGAGCTGAGTTCAATTCCTGGATATCCTTGTTAACTTTCTGTCTTGTTAATCTGTCTAATGTTGACAGTGGGGTGTTGAAGTCTCCCATTATTATTGTTTGGGAGTCTAAGTCTCTTTGTAAGACTCTAAGGACCTGCTTTATGAATCTGGGTGCTCCTGTATTGGGTGCATATATATTTAGGATAGTTAGCTCTTATTGTTGAATTGATCCCTTTACCATTATGTAATGGCCTTCTTTGTCTCTTTTGATCTTTGACGGTTTAAAGTCTGTTTTATCAGAGAATAGGGTTGCAACCCTCCTTTTTTTTTTGTTCTCCATTTGCTTGCTAGATCTTCCTCCATCCCTTTATTTTGAGCCTATGTATGTCTCTGCATGTGAGATGGGTCTCCTGAAGACAGCAGACTGATGGGTCTTGACTCTTTATCCAGTTTGCCAGTCTGTGTCTTTTAATTGGAGCATTTAGTCCATTTACATTTAAGGTTAATATTGTTATGTGTGAACTTGATCCTGCCATTATGATATTAACTGGTTGTTTTGCTCATTAGTTGATGCAGTTTCTTCCTAGCCTCGATGGTCTTTACATTTTGGCATGTTTTTGCAATGGCTGGTACCGGTTGTTCCTTTCCGTGTTTAGTGCTTCCTTCAGGGTCTCTTGTAACGCAGGTCTGGTGATGGCAAAATCTCTAAGCATTTGTTTATCTGTAAAGGATTTTATTTCTCCTTCACTTATGAAACTTAGTTTGGCTGGATATGAAATTCTGGGTTTAAAATTCTTTTCTTTAATAATGTTGAACTCTCTTCTGGCTTGTAGAGTTTCTGCCGAGACATCCGCTGTTAGTCTGATGAGCTTCCCTTTGTGGGTAACGTGACCTTTCTCTCTGGCTGCCCTTAAGATTTTTTCCTTCATTTCAACTTTGGTGAATCTGGCAATTATGTGTCTTGGAGTTGCTCTTCTCGAGGATTATCTTTGTGGCGTTCTCTGTATTTCCTGAATTTGAATGTTGGCCTGCCCTACTAGTTTGGGGAAGTTCTCCTGGATGATATCCTGAAGAGTGTTTTCCAACTTGGTTCCATTTTCCCCCTCACTTTCAGACACCCCAATCAGACGTAGATTTGGTCTTTTTACATAATCCCATACTTCTTGCAGGCTTTGTTCATTTCTTTTTTTTCTTTTTTCTTTTGGTTTCTCTTCTCGCTTCATTTCATTCATTTGATCCTCAATCGCTGATACTCTTTCTTCCAGTTGATCGAGTCGGTTACTGAAGCTTGTGCATTTGTCACGTATTTCTCGTGTCATGGTTTTCATCTCTGTCAGTTCATTTATGACCTTCTCTGCATTAATTATTCTAGCTATCAATTCTTCCACTCTTTTTTCAAGATTTTTAGTTTCTTTGCGCTGGGTACATAATTCCTCCTTTAGTTCTGAGAAGTTTGATGGACTGAAGCCTTCTTCTCTCATCTTGTCAAAGTCATTCTCCGTCCAGCTTTGATTCATTGCTGGCGATGGGCTGCGCTCCTTTGCAGCGGGAGATGCGCTCTTATTTTTTGAATTTCCAGCTTTTCTGCCCTGCTTTTTCCCCATCTTTGTGGTTTTATCTCCCTCTGGTCTTTGATGATGGTGACGTACTGATGGGGTTTTGGTGTAGGTGTCCTTCCTGTTTGATAGTTTTCCTTCTGACAGTCAGGACCCTCAGCTGTAGGTATGTTGGAGATTGCTTGAGGTCCACTCCAGACCCTATTTGCCTGGGTATCAGCAACAGAGGCTGTAGAAGATAGAATATTGCTGAACAGCGAGTGTACCTATCTGATTCTTACTTTGGAAGCTTCCTCTCATGGGTGTACTTCACCGTGTGAGGTGTGGGGTGTACGTCTGCCCCTAGTGGGGGATGTCTCCCAGTTAGGCTACTCAGGGGTCAGGGACCCACTTGAGCAGGCAGCCTGTCTCTTCTCTAATCTCAGCAGGGACCCACTTGAGCAGGCAGCCTGTCTCTTCTCTAATCTCAGCCTCCGTGTTGGGAGATCCCTTGCTCTCTTCAAAGCTGTCAGACAGAGTCGTTTGCATCTGCAGAGGTTTCTGCTGCTTTTTTTTTCTGTTGTTGTTGTTGTTGTTGTTTAGCTGTGCCCTATCCCCAGAGGTGGAGTCTACAGAGACAGGTAGGCTTCCTTGAGCTGCTGTGAGCTCCACCCAGTTCGAGCTTCCCAGTGGCTTTGTTTACCTACTTAAGCCTCAGCAATTGTGGGCGCCCTCCCCCAGCCTCTCTGCTGCCTTGCAGTTAGATCGCAGACTGCTGTGCTAGCAATGAGGGTGGCCCCATGGGCGTGGGACCCTCCTGGCCAGGTGTGGGATATAATCTCCTGGTGTGCCCGTTTGCTTGAAGAGCAGTATTGGGGTGGGAGTTACCCGATTTTCCGGGTGTTGTGTGTCTGAGTTCCCCTGGCTAGGAAAAGAGATTCCCTTCCCCCTTGCGCTTCCCAGGTGAGGCGATGCCTCGCCCTGCTTCAGCTCTCACTGGTCGGGCTGCAGTTGCTGACCAGCACCAATTGTCCAGCACTCACTAATGAGATGACCCCAGTACCTCCGTTGAAAATGCAGAAATCACCGGTCTTCTGTGTCGCTCACGCTAGGAGTTGGAGACTGGAGCTGTTCCTATTCGGCCATCTTGCTCCGCCTCTTTTATGATTTTTTAAATCCTAATAAAGATAGTAACAGTAATATATTATATTTATACATTGTTTTATAGTTTATAATTTACCATATATTTGAAAATTTTAAAAATCACTTTTTTCTTTTTTGTCTTCAAATAAAATCTTGCTTGAATGTTTATATGGTTTGACTGTGTCCCCACCCAAATCTCATTTTGATTTGTAGCTCCCGTAATTCCCATGTGTTGTGGAAGGGAGCCAGTGGGAGATAATTGAGTCATGGGGTAGTTTCCTCCATAATGTTCTCATGGTAGATGAGATCTAAGGGTTTTATAAGGGGAAACCCTTTTTGCTTGGCTTTTATTCTCTCTTGTCTGCCACCATGTAAGATGTGACTTTTGCCTTCTGCCATGATTGTGAGACCTCCCTGTCATGTGGAACTGTGAGTCCATTAAAACTCTTTTTCTTTATAAATTACCCAGTCTCAGGTATGTTTTTTTCAGTAGTGTGAAAATGAACTAATGCAGAAGCTTAAAATGAATGAATGGATTAAAGAACTGAGATGCTCAGATTAAAGAACTGAGATATTCAGATTAACATGTGTGTATGGTAAATTGTGGGAATAAAATTATGTCTCAGTGGACTAAGTGCTCTACCACTTTGAGCTGTATACATCAAACTCCAAAACCACTGACATATACTATTACCACTACACTTCAAACTACATAGGGCAGGCATTTTTAATTCAAGTTTTTCAGACAACTGAATTTAAGCCATTTGTTTAAACTCTTACACGTGATAAGTACCAGAGCCAAGATGGGGGCTGACACCTCATCAAACAAACTCAATACTCTTTCACAAAAATGACAGATAATTATAGCCTGGACAGAAGTGAATCTTACATATGACATGAGTAACATACACTTTAGTTGAAGTTATTATACTTGTAAATATTTTTCTTCAATTAAAAATTTGTACAACTTTTTAAGTAAATTGTGGCACATACATTTAATGGGCAGTTTTGTAATCATTAAGTGGAATTAAGCACTCTATATATACCAATATAAAATCATTTCAAAGATCTACTATTCACTTTTGAAAAGCAAATCAGAATAGTGCAATTATTTGTGTAAAATGTATGTATGTGTGTATTCATGAATGCATATTATTGTGTCTAGAGTATGATGGAATAAATAAGCCAAAAACTGTTGGACACTAATTTCTTCCAGGAGGCGAACAGGATGACTGGGGATTAGAAGTTAGAGGGAAAATTTTTTTTCACTGTATATCATTTGATGCCTTTGAAATTTTGTACCATCTGCATTTAATCACAAAAAAGTAATTATTTTATAGAAAAATTTGGTCTATGACAATGTTTTGCTAAGGACTGTTTTCTGACCATCAACCATACCCGGTTCCCCATATGTTCTCATGTCATTATATGTCATACCTTTATTCATTAATTTTCAATTATTCAACTATTTTTGTGATTTTAAAAATTTTTGTTTTTTCATTATATAATGATAAAAGGATCAATTCAACAAGAGGATATAACAATCCTAAATGTATATAGACCAAACTTCAGACCTCCTAGGTTTATAAAATAATTACAACTACAGCTTGGAAAAGATGTAGACAGCAAGACAATAATAGTTTGGGACTTCAACACTCCACTCAGTGGTCAGCACTAGGCAGATCATTGAGGCAGAAAGTCAACAAAGAAACATTGGATTAAACTGCACTCTAGAACAAATGAGCCTAACAAATACAGAACATTCTACCCAAGAACTGAAGAATATACATTGTTCTCATTAGCACATAGCATATTTTTCAAGATAGTCCACATGATAGGCCACAAAACAAGTCTCAATAAACTTTAAGAAATTGAAATCAAATCAAGTATCTTCTCAGAAAAAGTATTCTCAGCAGAATAAAGCTAGATATCAATTCCCAAAGGAACCTTCAAAACTACAAAAATGCATGAAAATTAAACAATCTGCCCCTAAATGATTTTTGGGTTAACAATGAAATCAGGATGGATATTAAAACAGTTTTTTGAAATGAATAATAACAGTGACACAAGTTATCAAAATCTCTGGGGTTCAGCAAAAGAGGTGCTAAGAGGAAAGTTTATGGCACTAAACACTTTCATCAAAAAGTCAGAAAGATTGCAAATTTATGATGTAATGTCACAACTCAAGGAACTGGAGAAACAAGAACAAATCAAACCCTAAACTCACAGAACAAGAGAAATAACAAAAATCAGAGCATAAATTGAAACAAACAAGAAATGCAAAATATCAATAATATGATAAGTTAGCTTTTTGAAAGGATAAACCAAATTGATAGACCACTAGCTAGATTAATGAAGAAACAAAGACAGAAGATTCAAATGAGCGCATTTAGATTGAAAATGGTGACATTACAGTTGATGCCACAGAAATACAAAAGATTATTCCAGACTACTATGAGCACCTGTATGCACATAAACTAGAAAATCTAGAGGAAATGGAAAAATTCCTGGAAAGGTATAATCCTCCCAGTTTGAATTTGGAAGAAACAGAAACACTAAACAGACTAATAATAAACAGTGAATTGAATCAGTACTAAAAAATCTGCCAATCAAAACAAGTCTGGGGCCAGACGGATTCACAGCTGAATTCTACTAGACATTCAAAGAAGAATCGATGCCAATCCTACCGAAACTATCTCAAAAGATTGAGAAAGAGAGAATCCTGTACAACTCATTCTATGAAGCCAGTATCACCCTGATACCAAAGCCAGAAAAGGATATAACAAGAAAAGAAAAGTACAGATCAATGTCCCTGATGAACATAGATGCAAAAATCCTCAACAAAACAGTAGCAAACTGAATCCAACAGCACATCAAAAAACTAATTTACCATGATCAAATGGGCTTCATCAGGGATGTAGGGATGGTTCAACATATACAAGTCAATAAATGTGATTCATCACATAAACAGAATTAAAAGCCAGAACCATATGATCATCTCAATATATGCAGAAAAAGCATTTGACAAAATCCAGCATCTCTTTATGAAAAAAAAAAAAAAAACTTCAACAAAGTAGGCATAGAAAGAATATACTTCAAAATAATAAAATCCACATATGTACAAGCCCACAGACAACATCGTACTGAATGGGGAAAAGTTGAAAGCATTTCCCCTAAGAATTGGAACAAGACAGGGATGCCCACTTTCACCACTTCTGTTCAACTTAGTACTAGAAGTCTTAAAGCAATCAGGGAACAGAAAAAAATAAAAAGACATCCAAATTGTAGCAGAAGAAGTCAACCTATTGGAGAAGAAGTCAACCTATCTCTCTTTGGCAATGATATGACCTTATGCTTAGAAAACCCTAAAGACTCTTCCAAAAGACTCCTAGATTTGATGAATGGATTCAGTAAGGTCGCAGGTTACAAAATCAATATACAAAAATTGGTAGCACTGCTATACAGCAGCGACCAAGCTAAGAATCAAATCAAGAATGCAGTCCCTTTTACAATATTTTTAAACAACCCTAGGAAATACTTGACCAAGGGAGTGAAAGATCTCTACAAGGTGAAAATTCGTAGATGATACAAACAAATGGAAATACATCTCACGCTTATGGATTGGAAGAATCAATATTGTGAAAATGACCGTACTGTCCAAAGCAACCCACAGATCAATGCTATTCCTATCAAAACACCATTGTCATTTTTTCACATAATTAGAAAAAAATCTTAAAATTCATGTGGAACCAAAAAGAGCTCAACTAGCCAAAGCAATCCTAAGCAAAAAGAACAAACCTGAAGACATCATTTTATCTGACTTAAAGTTACATTACAAGGCTTTAGTAAACAGAATAGCATGACATTATTGTATATGGGGATACATACGTACACTATGTAATAGTGTATATACTATATATACTTTTTATATGTATGCTATTACATGGTGTATACATTACATACTATTCTGCCATAAAAAAATAATGAAATAATGTCTTTTGCGGTACTTGAATGGAACTAGAGGCCGTTAACCTAAGTGAAGTAGCTTCTGGAATAGAAAGCCAAACACTGTCTCATTCAGAAGTGGGAGCTAAGTTAGAGGAATGCGAAGACATGCAGAGTGGTATAATAAACACTGGAGACTCAGAACAGGGAAATAAAAAAATAAAAAATAAAAACATATTCTTATGATTACTTGATTAATATCAGTCTCTTTCACAAGACTATAAGATCCAAAAAGTCAGGACCACATATATTTTGCTCTTTTTATCCTACCAGAAAAAAATTGTTATAAGCCTTGAAAATAGGCAAGAGGTGTGTGGGTATCCTTTCATTGGAGTATTGGGTGCTGTCTAGTGCAGAGGTCCCAAAGCCCCAGGCCAAGGGCCAGTACTGGTCATGACCTGTTAGGAACTGGGCCACACAGCAGGCAGTGAGCAGTAGACACCTTGCTGAAGCTTCATCTGTATTTATAGCTGCTCCCCATCACTCGCATTACCACCTGAGTTCTGCCTCCTGTCAGATCAGTGGTGGCTTTAGGAGCACAAACCCTACTGTGAACTGTGCATGCGAGGAATCTAGGTTGCATGCTCCTTAAGAGAATCTAATGCCTGATGATCTGTCACTGTCTCCCATCATCCCCACATGGGACCATCTAGTTGCACGAAAACAAGTTCAGAGCTCCCACTGATTCTTTACTGCTGGCTGGCACAAGATGTGTCATACCTGGAGCTAATCTCATGAAAAGAAATGAAGAAACACAGGATAAAATTTGGAAAGTGAGGTACATTTGTTTTTAGAATAAAGTAGCTCAGTTAATAAGGCTGAGTTGTATAATTATGATAATAACGGTGAGTTGTATAATTATTTCTTTATGTATTACAATGAAATGATGATAGAAATAAAGTGCATAAAAAATGTAAGGCACTTGAATCACCCTGAAACCATCTCCTGCCTCCCTGTCTGTGGAAAAATGATCTTGCATGAAACCTGTCCCTAGTGCCAAAAAAGTTAGGGGCCACTGGTCTAGTGGACCCTTTGCAGCTCCACTCTCTAAGTATCTATCTTAGCATTATCAATGTTCTAAGAGTCTGCATCTTTGATCATTTTTCTACTGACTGAGCTATCTTATAGTTTTATATGCATATAAGTTACAGAAAGCAGATAGCCATGCATGGGAATGCAAAGACAAGGTCTTATCTTGTAGCTTATGTTTTATCAAAGAGATAATGGTCAAAACATTACATTTTATTGCCATAAAGGATATTAACAAGCTTTATATTTATTAACCAATTTATTTCAGCATTTCTGATTTTGTATGTGGGTGTGTGTTTGTGTATCTGTTCTTCAAATTCTCCTTTGAATCAGTTTTTAATATTTTACTACTTCCCAAGTCAGAAAGTGTGAAGGACCTGAGATGTTACCTTACTTGCAGAAACACCAGATTCTAGGCAGGATATCAGACCTTTGCTATTCACAGCAATAACAGTGTAGCACTGGTTTTTCATGTCCAGCATCATATTGGATGGTGCCATGAGAGCCAGATGGTTATACCTATAAGTACAGGGAGTTGTACAACAGGAGAGAAACTACAAAATTATGAAGCAGCTTGGAGCTTGTACAGAAGCTGGAACATCTACTCCCTCTTCCCCTCTAGAGAAAGACAGAGATACTAGTTTTTAC
Organism: Piliocolobus tephrosceles; assembly: GCF_002776525.5. Classification (NCBI taxonomy): domain Eukaryota; kingdom Metazoa; phylum Chordata; class Mammalia; order Primates; family Cercopithecidae; genus Piliocolobus; species Piliocolobus tephrosceles. The sequence goes on from NC_045438.1 coordinate 43,965,025, forward strand.
TTGGTTATCTCTTACTCAGAATGTAAACAAGTCTTGTCATGGAAGAGGGGAAAGTCTTTTCCCTGGAAAATAAATATTTGGTTCTGGGAGAGATACAAAATATTTTATTCATCTTGGAATCAGAGCAAGTGTCTTCATCACAAAGAAGACAAACAACTCAATGAACAACACCCTTAATATGTGAAAAGCAAATGCTTGGGGGAGGGAAAAAAGGATGCATTCTCTGTCATTATAGCATATCAATTGCTATGCTAAGGAGACACATACTGTGCAAGAATACTAAGTAATAGAGAGACGATTATCTTCTGACAGTTATCTTATTAATAAGTTGAATAGAATATTTAACATGTATTCATTTTATAATTATACAGAAGTCAGAATTTCAGACTTCAGAAATTAAATTTTTTAGAAATCCTAATATTCTTAGTACTCAGCACATAAAAGTGTTCAATAAATATTTATTGAATAAATAAAAAAAGTGAATAAAAAGGTAAGAATTCATTTTTTTGTATTGTCAAAAAAGATTATGGAACCTTAATGATTTAAATAATATTACATAAAACACCACCTATTTTTGTTCTATTTTTGTTGCTAGAACTTGGGAAGTAAGCATTATTAATTGAGCTACTTTATTCTAAAAACAAGTGTACCCCACTTTCCACATTTTGTCCTGTGCTTCTTCATTTCTTTTCAAGAGATTAGCTTCAGCTATGACATATCTTCTGCCAGCCAGCTAAAGAAGGACTTGATGATCACATGTGACACTTTGAGAAAGAAAAAGGGTCTAAATAGGCAACTTCCAAATTCCCTTGATTGTAGTTTATATTGATTAGGACTCTTTTGCTTGCAAATAACAAAAATCAATTCAAACTACTCAAAGCAAAAAAAAAAAAAAAAAAAAAAAAAAAAAAGAAAGAAAGAAAGAAAATTTATTGGACAGATTTGAGGGTAATGAAGCAACTAAACCTTAGGAACCAAAGTAAAGATTGCAATGCTGCAAGGAAGCCAGAGCCCTTCTCCATCTCTCATTTCTGCCTCTTCTGTACATCTCTTTCATGACTCTCTCTCACTGCTTTCTTACAGGCTCTGTGGCCTTGCATAAAATGGCTGGTACCTCGTGCTTCCAGGTAGCAGTTACTTATCGCAGACTAGTGGCCTGGTGGGAAGCAGATTTCTTGCTCTCTCAAGCTAAAGAATTGCTTTCCCAATTGCCAGAACAGGAACTGATTGCTGTCTCAGGCATTGAATCAATGAGACCACGGTGTTTGAGGGTAGGGTGACACACTATAGAAATGTGTCAGCTTCTGGGGTAATCTTGTGGGTAGCAGAAAAGGAAGTCATTTCTAGAAAAGCAGCATTAGACAATTTAGTAAGTGTTCACTAGAGTAACTTTTAAAAACTATTTGTGAAGAACAGAGACCATCAACTCAGCAAACTAGAAAAGCATAAAACGGGGCACAGGCACAGTCTGATAATGAAGAAGGAGAATGAGGAATGTAAAGTTGTGGAAAAACAGAATAAATGAGACTCAGAGGGAAGATGGAGAAGGTAGAGCTTTTCCAGTGGGGTGATAATGGTGCTTGTGTTTTCCTAGAGGTGTTTGAAAGCCTAATGAACAAAGTCTTAAAAGCATTTTGCCCTCTCATGCACTGTCTAATATGACTTCCTGCAAAGCCAGAAAGATCCTATATCTGCACTATCCAGTTTAAGAGTGCATTAGCCACGTGTGGCTACTGAATGCTTGGAATGTGACTAATTTGACTGCGGGAATGAGTTTTTAATTAAATTTAATTTTAATTAATTCACATTTAAATAGCCACATGTGGCTAGTGGTTACTAGATTGGATAGTGCAGCTTCACACCTGATGGACTGAATACCCAGACTATGGCCACACTATAGATAAAAACAGAACGCTGACTCATTACAGAGAGTGACCTGCCCAGGAAAAAGCCACGTCAGGTTTGCATGAAGTCAGACCTCTAAGAACAATCCAAGAAGCAAATCACCCCTGTAACATTTAGCAGAAAAAGACCAGGACTTCAATAATACTTGACAGCTCCCCTCTTTTTTGTCACCAATTCTCATTTAGGACCAACCAGACAAAGCCAAATACGCACCCCTAGCCAATCATATGATCTGCTCCGTGATGGGTTAGCCTGCTACAGGCCTGCAGTCTCTGATCAGGGCACATTTGAAACCTCTTTTCTCTATTCCAAGCTTTTCCACCCATTTGTCCGCCTCTGAGTGCCTGCCAAAACATGAGCGACGGTGGCTGACTCCTTTGGTTGTTTTCCATTTGGTTAATATTTGCTTTCCACATAGCATTGATTTAGTTAGTGAATTCTATTTATGCCTGTATGTGTTACTTAATTGTTTTGGCACATGCCCGTCAGTGCTGTATTTTTATGGTATCTGAATGGGAAACCACTATGTCATAGGGATTTATATATTTTTAAAAATTCACAAAAACACAAGTTATCCTTAATGAATATTTGGGAATATGTACATTCAGTAGTCCCCTTGTATTTATTACATGTGCCCATTTATAAGTATATAAATTAGGATTGCTGCATTTAGCAAATAAAAATACAGGACACTCAGTTAAATTTGAATTTCAGATAAACAACACATTAATTTTTGGTGTACATATATCTCATGAATTATTTGTCCTGTTATTCCACAATCAATTCATTGTGTGTCTAAAATTCAAATTTAACTTGGCATCCTGTCTTTTCTCTGTCTGCCCTGGTAATAGATGCTCCTCCCAAAGTGTGACTGTGTCTCTAGTAGCAGCTGTGGCTGAGAGTGTGCCCAACGTCTGCTTTTCATGCAGCCTCACTCTGGCCAGCTTTTATGTAGGGCACACACCTCAGGAGGAAGAGCTGACAGAATCAGAAATGTTCCCATACATGTTGCTTCACCACCCTGCCTCTCTTTCCTTCAGCAAACAGGAGAGGTAGGAGAGGAAGGCAGAGCAGAGCACTGGTAAGCTCTGCATTTGCTCCAGGGAGGCAGGGGTACTGGAACACACAGAATCCCCTGGACACAGCCCTGTGGGCCCCATGGCATCTGTGCTCTGGTGGTGCAGTGCAGTTGTGCAGGACTCAGAGGGATATTCTACAGCCTCTCTAATCCTTCCAGGGACCCAGAAATGCAGTTGATCTTGATGAATGTGGATAGGCTTCTATTTCTGCCTTGTCTCCTTGATCCTAGCTCAGCACAACTGCAGAGCTCACTCTTTTAAATTTAAGTTTACTGAGATTTTACTGTGTGCCAGGCATTGCTCTAGTTGCTAGGAATTTTGCTGAGAATAAGATAGATTAGATCTCTGACACTAAAGATCTTATATTCTAGTCTGAGAGAAAGACAATAAATGAATAACAAGTAAATGATTATATAGGTACCTGCTGATAATAAATAATATGAATAAAACATAAGCAGGGTAAGTGGAAAATGAATAAACTCAAATGCCAATTCCTCCTCCAAATCATTAAAATGACCTGCTGATAAAGCAAAACTGAGTTTATCACTACGACAGAAAGATGACTACTACCTTGACAAAATCTTAGGAGGGTCTTGGAGGGGAAGAGAAAAGGTAGGACATTACCGAGTTCTTGAAATCTGGTTTAAGACAGATCTTTTAAATGTCAGGCCTGATTGAGAATGGACACAGAGAGGCTTGGGTTTGGAAGAGTGAACCGTGTTTGATGAGCCCAGATGAGCAATCTATTGATCTGAGAAAAGGAGGTTTACTTGAATGAAAGCTAGTGTTGTTTGGATAAATGGACATTGGGAAGCTCCTGAAAGAAACAATCACATGATCTGCAACTTCGTCTTCCTGAGCCAGGGTTTTCTGGAAGAGTGATGTCCTGTTGCTGCAGACAGTGAGCTGTGTGCTTGAGATAGTTTGAGTGCTGGGGGCTATTTCAGTTGGTGTGGTCAGGGAAGGCCTTGTAGTTGATGAAACCTTAGTAGAGGCCTGACTGTTGTGAAGAGTGAGCTGTGGGCAGTTCTAGGAAATTCAGCATTCTAGCCAGAGAGAAGAACCAGGGCGAATCTCCTGGCATGGGAAAGATTTTGAGTGTTGGAGGGCCAGCAAGAGAAGCAGGATGGCTGGGGAAACCATTGAGCAAGGGGGAGATTACTTGGAGATTAGTCAAGACCTCCCCAACACTAGGAAGAGTTTGGATTGAATTCTAAGGGATATGGGAAGTCATTGATGGTTTTAAAAAGAGGAGTTATCTGACTTACAGGGTTAAAGGACCACTTTGGCAGGAAGACCAGTAGGAGACTTTTGTAGTAGTCCAGGGGAGGGCAGGTGGCTTGGTCTTTGGTCATAGCAGTGGAGGTGATGAGAAGTCACTGGTGTACTAGGAGTTATCCTTGACTCCTCTTTTCCGTAACATCTCATATTCAAGCTATCTACCTTCAAAATATAACTCCTGGTATTTTGACCTGAATAACTGGCTAAAAAGCTATTCCATGTTGTTATGGACTGTGTGTGTTCTCCCAAAATTTATATATTGAAGCCTGTATCCCAGTGTGACTGTATTTGGATACAAGGCCTCCAGAAAGGTAAAATTAAGGATATATGGGGTCACAGGATAGGTCAGCAGGACTGGTGTCCTTATAAGAGGAAGGAACACCAGGGATCTCTTTGTTTCCATTCACAGACTAAGGAAAGGCTATATGAGGATACAACAACAGGGCAGCCAACCACATTCCTGGAAGACAGCCCTGAAACCAACCCTAATGGCACCTAGATCTTAACTTCTGGCATCTGGAACTGTGAAAAAATAAATTTCCATTGTTTAAGCCATGCAGTCTGTGGTAATGTGTTACGGCATCTCTAGCAAATTAATATGCCATGTAATAGTATATAGAAAACTGTGGAAAGAGTAGATTTGGGCATGGTGGGAGCATGGAGTAAAAATAAACAGTTCTCCTTGTGGAAATGGTTGTGGGTTATGAGTTTTAAAATCAGAGTAAAGGATGTTGAGATATAAAGGAGAGAGTCAGTAATGTGTGACTTTGAGACCTGGATTTTTCTTTTCTTTCCTAAACATCTGACTGTACCACCACTAGCCTCCTCCATTCCTGCCTTCTTGAAACACTATTTCTGTTATGCCATTTCTCTTCCTCCTATTGAACACTACTTTCTGTGAAGGATTTGCTGTGATGTGGTATAAAACTCTTTGGACTTAGGCCAGGAAGGGTGGCTCACTCCTGTAATCCCAGCACTTTGGGAGGCTGAGGCAGGCAGATCACGAGGTCAGGAGATCGAGACCATCTTGGCTAACATGGAGAAACCCCGTCTCCACTAAAAATACAAAAAAAAAAAAAAAAAAAAAAAAAAAAAAAGCTGGGTGTGTAGTCCCAGCTACTCGGGAGGCTGAGGCAGGAGAATGGTGTGAACCCAGGAGGTGGAGCTTGCAGTGAATTAACTCACCACACTAAAATGTCATTGAATAATATCAATAAACACATACATTTGTACTGTATGTGGATCACGCCACTGCACTCCAGCCTGGGCGACAGAGCGAGACTCCATCTCAAAAACAAAAACAAAAACAAAACAAAACTCTTTGTACTCTGGGTTCAGGTCCCATCTCTAACCCTTACTATCTCTATAGCCAGGGTGTCTTGAGCGACTAATTCACCTAACCTCACTGGCATCAACCTCTTCACCTGAAATGTGAATAAGATATTTACCTTACAGGCTTATTATGAAATAAAACTATGCATGAGAAAAAAATGAATGTAAAAGCATTTTATAAGCTGAATATAGCAATAAAAATGTAAGTGTTTATTGATATTATTCAATGACATTTTAGTGTGGTGAGTTAATTTCCTAGGAATGATTCCATATAAATTGTAGAGAAAATACTTGACCCATGAAAGACACTTTTATTGTTAACGATGAGAGGGAACTTCTGTCTATTCTACTTCACCAAATCTCTTCATATAAATGAGTGACCAATCTACCTACCAATAAAATCAGTTTCATCCTAAATTTTCTATGGAGTGAATCTGTTGTCAGGACAGATGGATTCCAAAACTGAGCGTTAATCTGGGATGGTCCTTGGCTTTATGCAGGAAAGAATTTAAGGGCAAGCTGGTGGTGTTAGACAGCAATCTTTTGTTGAACAGTACTGTTCCTTGCAGAGAAGTTCTAATCATAGGCAGTGCACCCAGATTTATCAATGTATGAGCTCTTGGCAAGTGTGTTTGTACTCACTTAAACCCACTTTCAGTTACATGCAAATTTAGAGGCAGGTCAGTACAAATTGAGGGGCAGGTTATTTGGAACTTTCTAAGAAAGAGACAGTAACTTAGGGGTTGTTGGAATGAAAAGAGGGGGTAACTTCTGGGTTGCTGTCATGGAATTTGTAAATAGTCGTGGCAGTAGAGATTGCTTTCATTGCCATCTGCTGGGCTGGTCTCCTACTTCAGATCTATTTCTGTTTATGAACTAGACTGACTTGCTCCTGAAGATATAATACAGACTATAATATAGAGTTAGAGATTTCTAAGATGTTAAAGAATCTTTAGATATATTGTCTAGAGATGGCAAAATTGAAAATTAAATTACCTATCCTTTGGCTATGAAAGACATTAGTTATTTACCAGAGTGCATTTGTCCACTAAGCCCTCAATAGCCTCAAAATCATTTTCTTTATAGTATACAGCCTCTACCATTTGGTTTCAGCAGGAAAATTTTATTTGCCATGTGTGATTCCTTTCATTATACAGATGGAGAAACTGAGACCTTGAGAGGTAATTTGTCTAACAGCATGCTTAATGCTTTCAGTGATGTCAAAAATACCTAAGCAGGAAACTGCTTTTCTATATATGGAAAATGAATGTACTTATTATAAATGTGCCTACCCCTTTACACCTCACCACACATATATACATGATTGTTCATTTGAAATCTTTTTTTCTGATTGAAGATACCCCTAAGGAGGCTGGAGACACCAAAAAATCTTTCTTAACTAACATTGGCAGTATTGAAACACTGCCTTCTGAGAGAGATGATGTTTGTCTTTTACTTAATTAATTATTAAGTGAATAAAATAAAAGTAAAAACAGAAATCACTAGATACCTGCAGGTTGTTGTTTGCTTACTGTATTACAGCCAAGCTCTGCCATTCTTAAATCTCTTTTAACTCTTAAAAATGCAGGCAGAGAGGTTTCTTCTCCTTTGATCTTCTCTAGGGCACTGATACATTAAAGGATGCTATGATGTCTCAGACTGCCAAAATATAACACTAATAACACTGTGGGCTCTCCAAACACAACATTCTTCCTATAATATCTTCCCTTGACAGACATAATTACTTGAATCATCCACAGGGGCCTCTTAATGAAACTTTCTGTTTGTGGCAACTTTTGTTTCATTTAATTAGCTGTCTGCATGAGCAGTACATGAAGGCAGTTGTTTTCTTACACAGGAAAGGAAAATGTCAATTCATTTCTAAGGGCGAACTAAATTGAAGGAGGCTATATTAGAAGAATCACTTTCTATTTGGATTAAGCAAGCTGCCAATATTGAAGCTCCTATGTTACAACCCTTTTGTTGCCATCTAACTTCAATCTATGTATGTACAAATATTTCATTAGGTTACTCCTATAACAGGACATTAAAATAGGACTCGTCCTATCTTTCAATTGAGGCCAAAGACACTAGATGTCACCATCTAAAATGAATTGTAAGTCAGGTCACTGATTGAATGACTCTCAAGCCATACGATTTTTTTAGATCTTTTTAACGATATAAAAAGTGGCTGGTATTGGGCATCATAAGTAGAATTTGGAGAGGACTTCTTTGCAGTGATCTATCTTGTTGAGTTCAACCTATGAAAGGAGAGAGTGTGTGTAACGGGAGCAACTGCCTGCTAATCCCAAGTCTAGTGTGAAAAACTACAATGAGATCACATTGAGAACTTGATGTGGAATCTCCGTAGGCTTTGAATCAGATTAGTGGGGCTTGGCTCATGCTTGAGAAGGCTGCAGTAGCTGTGGGTTAGGAGTGAACTGTCTGTGAAAGCACTGCCTACCTTCCAACTGCAGACCAGAGGGCATGATTCCTAAGGACCAGATATGGGAACCACACTAGTAATGTCAGCCTTAACTCATTTTAAAAGTGACTGTCTTGGAGGGATTTTCAGTTACAGTAGCATAAAAACATTGGCAAATCCTTTTAGCCAAACTGAACAAAATTGTCAAAAGAATAAAATATTTCCAGGCACTGGACCATAGAGCCCAGAGCGTGTAAACCAGTATTTGACAATCACATATTGTTAAAAATGTGGAGTGCTTTGGGAAGGAAATGCACACATCTATGCCCTTTGGCTTGTGCTGCTCCCACCCTCCTTCCTGCCCCAGCACAGTTGACAAGAAGTATAGTTTTACCAGTGTGGGGCTGTCTACAAAACCCAGCAGCTTTATTGCCAGAGGGGAAAGAATCAGAAAGAATCAGAAGCAGTGAACTAGTAAAAATTTAACAAGATAGCCGGGCATGGTGGCTCACACCTGTAATCCCAACACTTTGGGAGGCTGAGGCAGGTGGAGCAAGAGGTCAGGAGACCGAGACCATCCTGGCTAACATGGTGAAACCTCGTCTCTACTAAAAATACCAAAATATTAGCCAGGTGTGGTGGTGGACGCCTGTAGTCCCAGCTACTTGGGAGGCTGAGGCAGGAGAATGGTGTGAACCCAGAAGGCAGAGTTTGCAGTGAGCCAAGATCGTGCCACTGCACTCCAGCCTCGGTGACAGAGCAAGACTCCGTCTCATAAAAAAAGAAAAAAAAATTAACAAGAAGATCTTGAAGAGAAAGAGCTATGAAAGTCCTAAGATATACTTTTCATATATCCTTGGCTTACTGGGAAACTACATTTATCCTACCTAGCATATAGTATTAGTTAAGGGAAACTTGAAAACTTGCTGCAACTTGGAATGTACTTCCCAGCCCATATACAGATCAATGAACAGAAGGAGGAAAACTTATGGGCTTGAGGGGTTTGAACACAACCTACTCTACATTATTGGCTGATTACTAAACTGCAGTTATAGGAATAACACCTAGGAAGCCAGGGTAAAATAGAAAAATAAAAAGAAAAGAATACAGAATGGAGATATCGGTAGGTACATATTGTTGGGGAGACAGACGTTGGAGTTTATGTCCAAGCAAATTATTAAAAAAGTAACACTTGGAAAAATAAAACAGAATCTATAGTTGCTACAATTATGAGACACGCACAGAAACAGAGAAGTGTGATTCATACTAAAATAAAACCCAAAACACAGTTTATAAAAACAGAATAGGTCTAAGTGTAAGCTTTAGCAGAAAAATGCTTCAAGGCATCTCTCATAGATATGCTCAAAGAAGTAAAGAAAAATATTGTGATAATGACTCAATAAATAGGGAACCTCATGAGAGAAACAGAGGCTCTAAAAAGTTCAATAAAAATTCTAGAGTTAAAAAGATCAAAAACTGAAACAAGATATTCACTAGATGGATTCAAGAGCAGATTTGAGATGGCAAAAGAAACAATAGCAAACTTGAAGTTGGATAAATCTGAAGAACAGAGGGAAAAAAGAGAGAAGACAAATTAGCAGAGTATTAGAGTCCCGAGGGGCAACATCAAGTGTATCTATATAATAATAGGTCTCATAGAAAGAGAAGAAATAAAGAAAAAATGTTTTCAGAAATAATGGTAGCCAGGCACACTGGCTCATGCCTGTAATCTCAGCATTTTGGAAGATTGAGGTGGGTGGATTACTTGAGCCCAGGAGTTTGAGACCACCTTGGGCAACATGATGAAACCCTGTCTCTACCAAAAAAAAAAAAAAAAAAAAAACCTGCAAAAATTAGCCAGCGACAGTGGCATGTGCCTACAGTCCCAGTTACTCAGGAAGCTGAGGTGGGAGGATTGCTTGAGCCCCATACATGGAGGTTGTAGTGAGCCAAGATTGTGCCATTGCACTCCAGCCTGGGAAGCAAAGTCAGACCCTGACAAACAAACAAACAAACAAAAAAAAAAAAAAAAAAAAGAAAGAAAAGAAAAGAAAAAGAAAAAGTAAATGGCTGGAAACTTCTCAAATTTAATGAAAACAATTTACAAATCCAAGAAGTTGAACAAATACCAAGTAAAATAAACAAAAAAGACCCACTTCTAGACATCATAGTGAAATTGATGAATGTTAAAAATAAAGATAAAATACTGAAAACAGCAAGAAAAAGTGACTCATTATATACAAGGGAATGACAAACAATGAATGATTGACTTCTCTTTCAAAACAATGGGGTACAGAAGGCAGTGGAATGATGTATTCAAACTGCTGAATGTAGCAACACTATTCACCAAGGATCCTATATCCAATGATGTATTCAATGATGTATTTTCTCCCTGTTCATTCTTCTTTTTTAAAAATTGAAGGTGAAACAAAGACATTCCAAGATAAACAAAAATTGAGGGAATTAGTTACTGGCAGAACTGTCCTACTTGAAGTACTTAAGAAACTCTTTCAGACTGAAAGAACTGATCCTGGACAGTGACTGAAATCCAAAGGAAGAAATTAAGTATGCAAGTGTATATGTATAAAACAGATATACATATACATTTATTACATATAAACAAACACATATGTGGGTGGGTGTGTATGCATGTGTATATATACACGCACACACACACATTTTCTCTCTCTTTTCTTCTCTAAAGATGACTCTGACCTGCCAGATAAGGGGCCAAGCAACAAAAAGCAAGGACAGAAACTGAGTGAATCAGGGGTGGTTAGCTAGAGAAGCTGACTCTGTGAATCAAGATAATTGCAGTCAGGAGGTCCCTAAAGGGGAGTTTCTAACAAAGGCACAAAATACCGTTGGAGATAAGAATCACCTTTAAATATTTGCTAGATTCGGCCGGGCGCGGTGGCTCAAGCCTGTAATCCCAGCACTTTGGGAGGCCGAGACGGGTGGATCACGAGGTCAGGAGATCGAGACCATCCTGGCTAACACCGTGAAACCCCGTCTCTACTAAAAATACAAAAAAAACTAGCCGGGCGAGGTGGCGGGCGCCTGTAGTCCCAGCTACTCCGGAGGCTGAGGCAGGAGAATAGCGGGAACCCGGGAGGCAGAGCTTGCAGTGAGCTGAGATCCGGCCACTGCACTCCAGCCTGGGCGATAGAGCGAGACTCCGTCTCAAAAAAAAAAAAAAAAAAAAAAAAAAAAAAAATATTTGCTAGATTCAGAGACAATGAGGCAAGTTAAAGTAGCAGTAGTCAAGAACTTTCGAGTCCCCCTTACCTCTCCTCCCACCCTCTGCTTCCATTGTGGCAAAGTCTGAAATACTAGTTCAGTGGGAAGAAGAAACCATTCTCCTCCCCAAGTGGCAGGCAGCCTACCTATGCCTGGCCCTAACCTAGGGTGAGCAGGGGATAGGGCGATAGGGCTAATCTTGCAAGCTGGATTGAATGGTGGGTTAATGTTGAATCAGATAATTTTTATTACTGAATTGTTTGTGAAGTAAAAGATCTGAAGAACTTTTTGCTACCTGAAAAGGGCCAGAGTGGGAGTTGAGAACCTGCTCATTCCGAAACAGAAGACATTCTACCCTCTGCCCCTACCCAGCAAGGTTAAAGGGTAAGTGGGAGCCAAAAGTAAAGTTCCTTTTATGAACTCATCCCATTCCTCCTGCATGTTACATGTCCATACACTTCCCTGTTCTTCACCATCATTAAGATTTCTAGTTCCTCAATCCTTTCTTTTTTTCTCCTTGTTTGTTCTTTTTATGATTTAACATTCTTCCCTCTTCAGAGCAGACTTCAAAATTTGTTACTTCAATCAGTTCTTCCCTATGTTTTCAATGGTTTCCTCCATTTTTCTACCACACAAATCTTGTAATCAATCTAATCTAACTGGTTTTCTTTCTCCTTCTACAGATGAACTAATGAATAGTAGAGAAAATAACACATCTGGATCCTTGGTACCAGGATTGTTTTAATGGTCTTTGGCTTCAGATGAGCCATTTAAACTGCTGAACAAGAACTTTGTCTGCCTCTGGTCAGTTTCCTTTGCCATTCACCCCAGAAGTATCATGGATTTTAACTGCTGTGATCAAGTTCCTCATTCCACCCCTGCACTTTCTTCTCTTAGCTGTGAGGCTATTGTCCATGTCCCACTTCAAGATAACTGAAGTTGAAGTGGGATGAACTCCAGGCTCACTCACATCTTCACTTCTTCCTCTGTAGCCTTAGAGAAAGAAGCTTCAATTTACAGCTGATCTCAAGCTCATTCACCCTCTCCCATCACTTCTATATTTACTACTCTTTGGTATTTTTAAACCTTTTTCTCTTCACTGACTTCTCAACACCTTATGAACATGAGAAAGCTGTTCTCATTGTAAATGAACTCCTCTGCTAGGCCTCTATATTTCTTCAGTCAAAGCCCTATATCAAGGCACCCCATTACAACCAAGAATATTGAAAAAGTAGTCTGCACTTTCTGCCTTCATTTATTCAGAGCCCATCAACTCCTCACATTCCTAGAAATGGATGTTCACACTTTCCAATTGACAGACACATTGCTGTTTTCTCATCTGCTCTGTGAGATTTGATAATGTTGAGGGCCCCTTCCTTCTGTAGATCCTTTTCTCCTTTGGCTTCTAGGATATCCTCTGTATTAGTCCATTTTCATACTGCTGTTAAAGACATACCCAAGACTGGGCAATTTACAAAAGAAAGAGGTTTAATGGATGTACAGTTCCGTGTGGCTGGGGAGGCCTTACAACCATGGTGGAAGGCAAGGAGGAGGGAGTCACATCTTACATGGATGGCAGCAGGCAAAGAGAGAGAGAGCTTGCTTAGGGGAACTCCTCTTTATAAAACCATCAGATCTCACGAGACTTATTCACTACATGAGAACAGCACAAGAAAGACCTGCCCCCTGATTCAATTACCTTCCCATGACACATGGGAATTGTGGGAGTTATAATTAAAGATGAGATCTGGGTGGAGACACAGCCAAGCCATATCACCCTTCTCCCCTGGATATCTTTCTTCTTTTTTGATACTTTGTTTCTGTTTATTTCTGAGCGTTTTGTCTTTGGACTTTGATCCTTTTACTCTACATTTTCTCCCTAAATGATATCACCTAATCTTAAAGTTTTAACTGCAGACCCATAATAACCTGGGCCTCTGTGTGTTCAAGACCTTGGACATCTTCACTCAGATTTCCATTCCACTGGCACCACACACAAGATGTGTCTAATGCTCATTATCTCATCCTAGCACACATGCGTATAAGCCAATAGACAAATGCCTTGCTTAGCTTGGTGACTGGCCCCATCTATCACTTTGCTATCGAAGCCAGGCACCTGGCATAAACTCTCACCTATCTAATTTACTTCTCCTCCATCTACCTATATTCAAATGATTTCCAAATCATGTAAATTTTAACATCTTGATGTCTAGCCCACACTTTTCAATGCCTTCTATTACAGTCTCAGTCTTGGTCCCCAAAACCTGCCTGTACAATTACTACACTCTATTTGTTTCCACAACTCTGCCAGGCCAAATGTTTTTGTATGCCCTTTGCTGATGAAATATCTTTAATTCCTATGGCTTTCATATAAAAACTTACGTTTCTTACCAGGTTGGTAAGTCTTTCATGATATCATCTCTGTTCCCCTCCTCAAAGTTACCTCTTCAGACACTGCCTCGTGTCCTTTCTCCTCAATACTACCCAGCTCTTTTTATTGTCATGGAATTATTTGTTTTTCCTCAAATCTATGGTGTGTTTCATGCTCCCAACCCTTTGTACATGCTGTCCCCACTGCTTCTCTGTCTCTTTCCTGCTCACTGCTCACCTTTCCAGTCTCAGGATGTTCTCTTCTCTAGCAGAACTCTTTTTTTTTTTTTTTTGAGACAGAGTTTCACTCTTACACCCAGGCTGGAGTAAAGTGGCGTGATCTTGGCTCACTGCAACCTCCACCCACCGGATTCAAGTGATGCTCCTACCTCAGCCTCCAGAGTAGCTGGGATTACAGGCACCTGCCACCATGCCAAATTAATTTTTGTATTTTTAGTAGAGACAGGGTTTCGCCATGCTGGCTAGGTGGTCTCAAGCTCCTGACCTCAGGCAATCCACCTGCCTAGCTTCCCAAAGTGCTAGGATTACAGGTGTGAGCCACCATGCCCAGCCAGCAGAACTCTTTTCTTCCTCCTTTTGCCCTCATTCTATTCTGTTGACATCATTGTGTCAGTTTGGGATTCAGTTGACTTTTCTGTAAGGTTCCTGGGGGCAAAACCTCATCTTGTTCATAACTGTATATATAGCACAGAGCACAGTACCTGCCACTTAGGAGGCACTCAGTCAGCATTTCTTTAGTATAATTGAATTAATGGTCATAAATTTCTCTGTGTCTAGGTAGCAAACGTCCTTCTCTTCTTATCAGCCATTTTCACTCAGGTTTTGTGTAGGGGTCAGGACTGACAGCCTGTCTTTCAACAGGCCCCAAATTTTATCTCTTGGGGAAACTGAGAAAAGAGTCAGGGTGCAGGTGGGCTTCTAGATCTTTCTCTGGGTCTCTGTGCTAAGACCCTTCAGTAAGTACAGAGGCATCAGTTCAAGTGGGAAAGGTGACACCCTGTGATTGCTTTCTCTAGTTATTCATGTATTTTAAAAACAAATAATCAAGAATTTTGGAATGCATGGCCTTCAATTCCAGTCACTATTCTTACGCAGTGCAGGTCATCTGAGGTTCTTAAACTAATTGGGAAATGTAACTGAATGTCCAGTACTGTGTCTTCATTTTCTTTAGAGAAACCAAAACATATGAGATTAAATGACTTGCCAAAGAAGATCTCTTAGCTGTTGGTGAAATAAAAAGAAATACTTATTCCTCTTCTATCCAATCCTGGACCCCATCCCCGTATCTTTTTAAAAAATGGGAAAATGTAATTGGGTATTATGGAAAGGTTCTTTTCAAAGTGCTAGTGTTTTAGAGTTATTATAATTCTTTTTTACTTTATTCACTCTCTTATCATCCAAAGGATATTGGTTGACCAGACTTTGCAGAAGACACACTGCTACATTTGAGACTTGAACTCGACTAGAGCTAGCCTTAAGTCTGATCCTGGTTTTTAGTGGCTGTGTAAACTTAGACCAATCACTTAACTCTGCTAACTCTCAGTTTCTCATCAGCTGAACTCATTTGGAGGGAGTATAAAAAGATATGTTTGACTTTGACCCCAAATGTTTGTTCTTTAACCAGACACATGTGCATAATAATCTCCAGACTAACAGTACCACAGCATAAAGAAAACTGTCTCCAAACTCTAGTTCCATGTTAGAAGCATGTTTCAGTGCAGGAGAAGGGGATGAGTCAGAACAGTGAGCAAAGCATTGAAAGTTCAATTGAAACCTAAAAACATTGCAACTTTTGATTAGGGAACTATTAATTTTATTTTAACAGATTCAAATTGTCTTTTTGGTTCAGCAATGGTAGCAGAAATTGCTCTCTTTAACTAAATCTCTTCCCATCCTTACCTGTTTTTCTCCATTGCCTCTCTCTGTGGTGGCTGTCCTCCTGCAGCCTAAGCCCTTTCTTGGGTGTTTATTTTTCACAAACTATTAACCAGTCATGCCAGCTTATTTTCTACCAGCTACTTCTATAGAACCTGGAAAGCTTGTTGGTCTAGTTGATAAAGTTACAGCCAAAAACTCCATAATTCTAGAGATCTAATTATGGGACAGAAAATCCCTGGCTGGCTGACTTAAGGAAAAAAAAAACATTTGTTATTATTTTGTTCCATCTCACTCTCACTCTCTTTGTAGATTTGACATAAGTATACCCTAAAGAAGGGCTGATGAATATTCTCAGTATTGATAATTCAAGATAGTTTATATATTAAATGCATATTAATAAAACTGTATCCTTTTTTCATTTATTTCTTGCTTGTCCCGCCATGCCTGTAAAAACTATCAAACACACATTCTGGAATCACAGCACAGACGGTGCTGGTGAGGAAAGACTGCTGAGCAAAGTACCTGAGCCTCCCTGGCACGGTCTATTCTGTTTCTGGCCCTGGCACCCACCCCAGACATCAAGGACCAAATCAAAAAGATTTAGTTCAGGAAGCAAATGTTTACTTTTATTTGAGGCAGAGTATACCAAAAGCCTGTACTGTTTCCTTTTAGCACTGGAAATCAGGTAAGCTGGAAGGGATTACCTGGAGAGGTAACCCCTATGTCAGCCCAGGCTGAGTCAAGCAGAAGCCTGACAAATGGCAGCCGATGGCACTGTTACTTTCATTGTAGCGTTGCTTTTTGAGAGGTATGGAATTCAAAACAAGTAAAGGAAGGGTCTTTCTAATCGCTGCTGTCTTCCAGCTTTAAAAATAAACAGGCTGGAATCTTGAGGTCATTCTTGGAAGAAAGTGCTGAAATTAAACTGTCAACCTTAATGCCAAATGATTGTTTTGACTTCTGGATTATGACTAACAAAAATTTATGGAAACCCAGTGGATCATGATTTTCAGGAATTTCTCTTCAGTTGCCTAACTATCCCCTTCTGGGCTTGGTTCACTGACCTTAGAATGGAAGATGAAGTTTAAAACGAGTTGATGGGTGCAGCACACCAACATGGCACAAGTATACATATGTAATAAACCTGCATGTTGTGCACATATACCCTAGAACTTAAAGTATAATAAAAATAATAATAATAAAAAATATTTTTAGAAAATATTTTGTAAAAGTCTTTAATGATGGCCAATTATGACATGTTAATCTTAGGTAAAAGCTTTGGAATGATATACCATACAATTCAGGAACACAGAAATATTAAAGCAGAAATCATGGGATTTAGGGAAACAATGGTGAAGGGATGATCTACTAAGAAGCAAACTGTTTGAAATGGGAGAAAAATCTTCAAGAATTCAGGGTCCCTGACAGGGCCAAAGACAACTAAAATAGGAAATATTGACTGAAGTAGTTGCTCATTAGCCCTGGGATATTTTTCAAGTACATTTACTTCTGTGATCCAATGCCATCAGAAATACGAAGGACACTGAGATGTGTCTGTGAATCATTCATGAGATGACTTTAAAATGATCTCTTTAATTAGTGATGACAACTGGCTGACTAGTGTAGGGCCTCAGTGGACTGGATTAGATTAGGTCTACCAGGGAGAGTATTCGGTGACCCAACACATGAAAGAAAGTTCTCCCATCTCATAAGAGCTGCAGGGCATGGAAACTCTCTGTCTAAGATAGCTGAAAAACACCCTTTTGACTTTGAGAAGAGACATTTTAAAAGTGGGGATGATTGAAACAATGTGTTTCAGGAGAAAAAGACGTAAAAGAAATGGATTCCACACAGAGCAAAGACTTTTATCGCACTAAAGAGACAGAAATGAAAAACTATGTGCGTGGCTCTCCCAGAAGGCCAGATAATGCACTTTTCTAGGGAGTGGAATAAGGTACTGTGTTTTCCACACCCTACATTTTCTCCCAAGATTCCAGGCTCCAAGCCCAAACTGACAGTATCTATGTGATACCTGAAGCCTTTGACCTGTCTCTAAATTGCACACACAACAATCACCTCAAAATGGCCCAGGAGAGGGCTTGATTATCTGAAAGCATAATCAAACTTTGGAGAGAGAATGGCCCCACAGACACTTGCACAGCAGTCTCACAACTTCTACATTCTCTGTCTATCTCTCTGGTGCCTTCTGTGGACAAACCCAAACTCCTAACTCTTACCTCACCCACACAGGAGTGTCAGAGGTTCTGGCAGGTGGTCATACTATTGAGTTTGGAAACCTTGGCCATTCCTTGGGTTAGCCTACTACTATGTTAGCTAGCAGTTGTATATCATAATCTGGGCCTATTAGCAACATTTTAATGATGTATTTGTTTATTAATTAATTTTGTTATTTGCTAATGTGAAGTGACAGCACGGATGGCAAATATAGAATGCCTGAAAAATATTTAACTACTTCTCACTATCTTTATGCTCATCACTCAAGACCACCTGACCATCAATTCTCACCTAGGTTATTTTGATTGTCTCTAATTGGGCCTTGCCTCTGCCCTTTGCCCCCTTTCAGTCTATTCTCCATAGTTGACAGATCTTGTGAAGATATAATCCTGATAATGTCACTCCTCTGCTCAAGAGCTTGCAATGGCTCCTTATTTCAAAGCCAAAGTCCTTTCAATGACCTCTGAGGCTAGGATAGCCTGGCTCCTCACTAACTCTCTCTTCATCCCCTACTGCTCTTCTCTGTCTTGTCTCTGCTTCAGCCATAATGGCCTTCCCACTGTTGTTCAGACATGCCCAGCCTTTGCACTTGCTGGAATTCCTGCCTGGAATGATCTCTCCCTGAGATCGTTTCCTACAGGTCATTTCCCAAAGTCACTTTTTAAAGGACTTCCTGTTATTCTAGCTAAAATTTCACCCTATCCCCAACACTTCATCTTCTTTTCCTGCTTTATTTTTCTCTTTACCATTTGTCACTATCATCTGTTGTCTTGTCTCTTTTATTGTCTGTTTCACCCACTAGAGTGTAAGTTCCATGAATGTGAGGATTTTGTGTGATATCAGCAAAGCTTTGCCTATTATTTAGTATAGAGTAAGAGCTTATTAAATTAATAAATGCTTTGTTCATATTCTTCTAACTCCTAAGGAACAATTTTCTCCTTTTTCTCTGTGTTTTTGAGGACGTTACCATTGTCTCTATATACCCACTTATACTCTCCTTTTCAATACTTAAGAATGAAATCCTTGAAGTTACAGAGCCCTGGGAAAACTGTTGTATTGTAACATTACTAGTTGATGTAAGTACACATATTGGCACGCCCTAGGGGCTCATGTACACATATTCAGTTAGATTTTGCTGCAGTAAGTGTCTTGAGCATCTTAACCGAACTTACCTTGAACTGACAGTGTGTGAAATTAAATTTGATACAGGTCCTTCTTGAGGACAACGTGTTCTTCTATGTCTTCTCTGTGAAAAACACTCCTAAGAAAAGTTAAGTGACAGCTTGGGGAAAATATTTGCAAAACACATTCTGATAAAAGACTGATCTCCAAATATGCAAATAATCCTTAAAATTCAGCAACAGGAAAACAAAAATCCCATTAAAAATGGGCAAAAGATATGAACAGACACCTCACCAAAGAAGATATACAGATAACAAGTAAGTGTATGAAAAAATGCTTTGCATCATATGTCATTAGAGAATTTCAAATTAAAACAACAAGGAAACATCACTACCCACCTATTAAAATGCCAAAAATCCCAAACACTGACAATATCAAATGCTGGCCGGCATATGGAGCAGCAGGAGCTTTCATTCATTGCTGGTAAGAAGGCAAAATGTTACATTCATTTTGGAAGATGGCTTGGCAGTTTCTTACAAAGCAAGGCATGTTCTTACCATATGATTCAGAATGTGTGATACTAAGTATTCACCCAAATGAGTTGAAAACATAGGTCCATACAGAAACCCACACACCAATGTTTATAATGCCAAACTTGGAAGCAACCAAAATGTCCTTCAATAGGTGAATGGATATACAAACCATGGTACATTCATAGAATGGAATACTATGCAACAATAAAACAGGGAATGAGCTATCAAGTGACAAAACGACATGGAGAGACCTTAGATGTCTATTACTCAGTGAACAAAGCCAATCTGAAGAGGCTTCATAGGGTATGATTCAAACTATATGACATTCTGGAAAGGAGAAAACTATGGAAACAGTGAAGAGATTAGTGGTTGCTAAGTCTCAGAGGGAGGGATGGAGGGAAGGATTGATGAAGCATGGAGGAGATTTAGAGCAGTGAAAGTATTTCATGTCATAGTATAATGGTAGATACATGACATTATGCATTTGCCAGAACCCATAAAACTCTACTACCCAGAGTAAATCCTAATGTAATCTATGAATTTTAATTAATAATAACGTATCAATATTATTTCCTGAAAGCAACAAATGAACCTTACTAATGCAAGATGTTAACAACAGGGGAAATCGGTGAAGGCCGGTTGCTCAGGAGAACATGGGAACTCTCTGGTGGTTTCTTTTTTCAATTTTTCTGTAAATCTAAAATTACTCTTTAAGAAAATATATATTTTTTACAAAACAGAGGTCTTTCACAAAGGCAGTGCATTCTTTTAATGTAAGGTCATGGATGGATAAAAGGAGGACAAGAGTGAAATGAAGATGTGAATTTAGAAGTGACTGCAAAGTGTCATTTCAACCTTCATTTGTTAAATGGCCTTGGTTCTCATCCTCCTGGGGAGAAGCCTATTCTTGAGTTGATTTTTCATTTATCCGGTATAGCAGACTCTTATGAAGATCATTTTGGAAAGTCCTGATATCTCAAAGCTATCCACTCAGAGTTCTTTTCTTTGATCTGATAACATAAAAATGTCTAAGGTGGGAGGCTGGCCAGGTGAAAATGGAGTCCCAGAGCCAAAAAATACTTTAAACTTGATCTGTCTTTGTCATGATCCCTGACTGTGAAGAGGCATGCTCCATGAAGGAAGGACTCAGCCAGCCTCTGCCTCATCCTGACCTTGGGCCCCAAGAGAACATGTAGAACTCAAGCTTGGTGAATACCTTCCTAGAACATTTATACCTTGGAAGACAAAACACAGACCTTTTTCTTAGGTGTTTTGAAAGGCTGGCTAGTGAGTTCTAGATGGACTCAAGCAGGTTTGAATCTGGGAAATGCAGATTGAGGCCACATGTTAGAGACTATTGGCTGAGTTTTGGGATTATTACTAAATCAGGAATAGCCCGAGGCTCTTTGGTATCCCACTGAATCCAGGAGTAGGCACTGGGGCTTAATGGGAAAAAAAGAATAACACTTCTTCCCTCAGACAGTATATTAACCAGAGTGCAGCATAAAGTTCCCAAACATGCTCTCTAATTAATGCCACAACCAAACAATAGCCTCTGGGCTTGGAGGAAATCAGCACCCCTCAAATACTGAAGGAAAGGAAAACATTCTTTTTGATGATATATTGATGCTTGCTTTTTGACAAAGTTATTAGCAAGATGGGCTATGACCTCAGATATATAACAGACCATTAAAACCTCTGAGGAGAATTTTATTATATCCACACTGCCAGTCAATGTCAATGAAGGTCAAGTAAGATATCTGTTCTTGTGAGACACTGAGCAGTGCCAGCCATGACTCTGCGGGCAGTTACAAGAGCGTGTGTTTAGAAGTTGCTTTCTTAATAGCTAGGAAATGCTGCCCTGTCATGAGCACCCGTATGTACCCAACCTCTCCTATGGAGGCTGGCGTGAGCCTGCATTTCATGCTTTTTGTTTCCTGTAAGCATTAAAGACAAATTTCAGATTGCACACTGATGTGGTTTGGCTGTATCCCCACCCAAATCTCATCTTGATTTGTAGCTCCCATAATTCTCATGTATTGTGGGAGGGACCTGGTGGGAGATAATTGAATCATGGAGATGGATTCCCCCGCACTGTTCTCATGGTAGTGAATAAGTCTCACAAGATCTGATGGTTTTATAAGAGGAACCCCCTTTTGCTTGGATCTCATTCTGTCTTGTCTGCCACCAGGTAAGACATGCCTTTTGGCTTCCACCATGATTGTGAGGCATCCCCAGACACATGGAACTGTGAGTCCATTAAACTTCTTTTTCTTTATAAATTACCCAGTCTCAGGTATGTCTTTATCAGCAGCGTGAAAATGGACTAACACACTCACAGAGCAATCTTTCAGACTTTTAAAACCTGTCATTTAATTCTCCTGCTTAAAACCCTTGAAGCCTCCCAGCACTCTTACAGTGATGTCCAGAAACTTCCATGGGCCTCTGGAGACCTGACTGCTGCCCTTCTTACAGTGTTCAAGTCACAAAAGACATTCTCTTTGGTGCTTGAAAGGCACTAACTGCTCATCCCTCTGTTGGGAGCCTCTTTCCCTGGCACACTCGTTCCGCCATTCTCCTAAGGCCAAGATTAATTTCTGCTCATCCTTCACCTATCAGGTTAATTGGCACTTTGAGAAGAAACTCCTTTCCTGACATCCCTGAAAGTCAGGTGCTTGAGGTTTTGTAATTATTGCACCCTGTGCATTTTCAACCCCCTCATCTCAGTTGTAATCATTCTGCTAGATCCTCCTAGATGAGCCTATAGACTCCATGAGGGGAGGAGCTGTTTCTGTCCTAGACTCTTCTGTTTAGGAAGAGTCTGCTTCTGTTCCTAGCATAGGCTCTGGCACAAAGTAGGTGGTTAAGAAGTACTTTCTGAAGATTGAATTATTTGTAACCTTGACCTTAGTCATTTTAGTTTTCTATGTGAATGGTATATCAAACATGCATCGCTGGAAGATTCTCTGAGGGTATTTTAAGCTTAACAAAGGGACCTTAATATTTTTTTAAAATGTAAACAGGCAATAGTAAAACTCTAGCGAAATAAAATTGTAAAGAGAATTCGGTCCTCATGCTTCGGAGAGTAAGCAACTCACCATTTCAGAGTAGGCTGAAAGATGTTGTCCTCTTGCCTCATCCATCAGTGTATTACAATTGGCAGACTTTATGAATTCACTTCTCTCCTGCCGAAGGATCTTAGATGTGGTCTAGTATACTTCTAAGTGACACCATAAAGAAGGGGGCACCATCATATTCCAAAAGCAGGGATGCTCTGTGTTCACAATTTAATATGAAAGGTAGATATCCAGAATGTACCACCTTCTGAAAATCTAATACTTTCAGATTCATATCCTAGTGTTTTGGTTGCTAAACCTCTTGGAGTTCTGAGGAGAAGAGTTTGTGTTCCTACATTTGATAAAGGTAGAACTCTTTCATCTGCTGAAGGAGGCAAACATCAGCGATGCTTCCTCATCCCACCACTTGGAGACCCAAGTCTGTTTTTGTGAGGAGGAAAAAAAGGCCCTTACCATCTTAGAATTCAGGATCTCAGTGCCATGGACTGAATGATTGTGTTACCTGTTGATATCGTCTCTTCCAATGCTATGGTATGAGAGGTGGAGCCTTTGGGAGGTAATTAGGTCATGAGAGTGAAGTTCTCAGAATGGGCTTAGTGTTCTCAGAAGAAGAGATGTGAGAAACAGATGATCTTTCTCTTTGCTATGTGGAGATACAGTGAGAAAGTGATCATCTGCAAACCTGGAAGAGGGCCCTCACCAGAATCTGACCATGATGGGTCAAGATCATTAGAATACCCTGATCTTGAATTTCCATCCTCCACAACAGTGAGAAATACATTTCTGTTGTTTAAGTCACCCAGTCTATGGTAATCATAATAGCAGCCAAACTGACTAAGACCCTTAGTAATATCTGTGATTAGCTCTTCTGAGACTCACGAAGAGATGTGATACAGATTTTGATATTTTATATGCTTATAAATATATAATATACTAGTGTTTATTAATGTATCAACATTAGAGATCTTTCTGATATCAACATGTGTATACTTCTTGTTTAGTAAATTCAATACTATGAAGATAATTTATTTTTCCTTGAACATTGGGAATTTTCCCATGCCTCTATATGAGTATTAGTTTTGATTTTCTAGAATTATAATTGCAAATACAAAAACTGCAAAAGACTGGAATAAATTTTAAAGATCCAAAGGCATAATCTGAAAGTTTAGTTTTGCCCCTTTAATGATTAATCTGAGCTTATTTTCTCTTAATTTATTTCTTCCCTCTAAAATTAAAAGCCAGAAAATTCCAACTGAGTAAGTCATCCATTTGAGAAGGTCTATCTTTTTGAGGTGGGAAATCTTGTCAAAAATTTAACAGATACAATAACTAACTCTTCAACTATGCCTCCTACTGTATTCTATCAAGTTGAGTTTTCTTTAGTTAAACATAGATGCCGGATAACAAAACTTCCAAAATCAAATTCACCTAGTGTTTTGATGTTTAGGATGCAAAAATTTTTATAGAGTTTGAGAAGCAGGTTTGTAAACAGATTTTATTTTGGGGTATGCATGTGATTCTTTCATCTCAAACAACTCCTTATGGAAGAATAGCTTTCATTTTTTTAATAATTGATAAAGGCTCTCTGTACTTGTAGGTTCTCTCTGCCCAGAATACTGTCTCCACAAATATGCACATCTCATTTTCTTACCAACTTCAGGTAGGTCTTTACACAAGTATAATATTATCTAAGTAGGTTCTTCCCTGATAGCCTCATGAAGATTTGCAATCATTCTCACTCAAGTTTTCCTATCCTCCTTCCCTGTTTTATTCTCTTCATAGCACTCATCTCATTTAACATTCCACATGTTTTACTTACTTATTTTATTATTTTTTGTGTCCTGTAAGGAGAATGTAAACTTCACAGGGGTGGAGATTTTGTACTTCTCTGCTTTATTCTCAGAACCAGAATATTGCTTATCATAAAGTAGACACTCAGTAAATATTTATCAAACACATTTTATCAAATCTTTCTCAGCAATCCCAAGATTAAAGGTTTAGTTTACTGGTTGTTTGAGGAGGGGGTTGGCAATTCATATAGAGAAAACCAAGCTCACTGGCCAGGGGCCCTTAGTGACTGTCGAAGTGAGTAGTCTCATGGACTGTCAAGTACAGAGATCACCTGTGTGTCACCCAGAACACACAGTAAACTTGCCATTTGCAGAACTCTGAGATTTCAAAATTACTGAATAGTTCTGGCAGTTAGACAAAAATTTTGTTTTCTTTTACCAAGGGTGGCTTTAGTAGATGTAGATTTTTCTTTTAAAAATAGGTAGTGTTTTTCCTTCCATATATTCTTTCAGAAAGTAAAAATTTCATTATTTAGTTTAGAAAATAGAAATTCAATAATAGTCCATACCATAAGGGAGAAGAATGAATACTCCACCTTGTTTGTATACGTGTGCATGTAAAGTTGGACTCAGTTGAATTTTCATGTTGTACTGAAATATTTCAACGGGAAGAGAGCAGAAGTTTGCTCTCTTGGCTCTCTTAATTGACGTTTCATTCTATGATAAATGGATTTGTTGTCCTGGGGCAGCCTCCATGGGTTTAAACTTAAAGGTATTCTTTCTTTCATTTTACATTTAGGCATGATACAGTAATTCAATTGTGCATAAAATATATTACTTTACATACATAAAAAAATCTAGACATTTTCAGTTGATTTGACTTTTGCCTTGCTTCTCCGTTGCTTTCTGCCATGATTGTTAAGTTTCCCGAGGCCTCCTAGCCATGCTTCTTGTTAAGCCAGCAGAACTGGGAGTCAGTTAAACCTTTTCTTCATAAATTACCCTGTCTCAGGTAGTTCATTATAGCAGTGTGAAAACAGACCAATATGTAGGTGATAGTAGCAGAAATTAAGTGCCATACAGAGAGGAAGCAGCATGAACCCACAGAAACTGGAAAACGAGCAGCAGTGAAGTCAAGAAAGAAGCCATAGACCCAGCATCTGGGAGAAGAGCTGAGGCACAGTAGTGGCAAAGATCGGGTGAAAGCAAACAGATCTATAGATGAGGAAGGGTTAGCCTGTGGAAGGGAGGCCTGGAAACAAAAAACAGCATTAGCACTTTTCAGATTCTCAATGACTTATCAGTTCATGATATCGCAAACTTCATGAGGCCTGCCTGTCTGAAATTGATTTTCTTCCCAATAATTCTTGCCATTTAACTTTCCCTGGAGCTGAAAAACATAACACTGAAAATGGATTTACTGAGCCCTCACTTTTTTGCCAGAGTTGTTTTAAGAGTTTTTCAAGGATATTCTTTTTCATTCTTGAAACTATTCTTTGAAGTAGGTACTTTTATTAATCTCAGTTTACAAATGAGAAAATGGAAGCAAGAAGTGTTAAATTAGATTGCTAGAGATCACATAGTCATTAGGGAGGAGAGCTTGGAATTCAAATGTGGTAGAAAGATTTACAGCCCAGGCTCTAATTGACCATGGATACTGCTTCTATATGGTTGAGATGTGTCCTCTGCATTTCCATGTTTATTATTATTCTACTGCTCACACCTCACAGCCCAGCCCACCATATTCTTGTTTATATTCTTAGCAACTCAGAGTTCACAACAAATCTAGAGATCTGCCATTGTGAATCACTAGGCAATCAATTTAAACTCCTTTTTTGTAGGCATATTGTAAAAGGTGTTATGCTAACCCCACTGTTAATGTACCAGGCCAACTCCTTAGAATATAATGCTTCTCTTTGATTTGTCTCTAAGAAGAGTGAGGCTCCTATCATAGCACATCCTGTCCTAAATTCCAGTGAATTTTTGTCTAGCTCTTCCTCTAGATTTAGATCTCCTTAGAGTACAAATTGTTTTTTTGTTTTTTCTCTTTGATACCTCCCACACTGCCTACGACAAAGTAGATGTTCCAAAACGGTTCAGTGAATTAATTCAATGCCTTCTTATTTGTACTCCAGGCTACAGATGTATATTCACGCTCTGTTCCAGCCTACCTTGGGAATAAGGCAAGTGGTAAATAGAGTCAATAGAGAGGTTATACTGGATTCAAGGTGACTTTTAACCCAGAATGCTAATATGTAGGCACTGAAAAAATTACTTTGATATTAGAGACAGAAGGACAGACCAAACACTTTGGCTCAAGATCTACATAATTGAGTTAATAGTACGTACTTAAAAAATAATACTTTTATTTGTATAGTGCTTTAGAGATAGAAAAGTATTTTCATTTAAATTGTCGAATTGGATGCTCACAGTGTACTTTTGAAGATTTATTGTTCCCAGTCTTAAAGACTGTTCCTTACTCAATTAAGGCAGACAGCCATGTGGGCCAGTGAGGTCTCTCTGCTGTTGTGGGCCTGTGTATCTCCCCACTCCATGGGTCACTGGCAGCTCTGCCTAGAAATCCCCAGGACTGGGGTGAGGTAAGGGTAGAGATGGAGGAGGTCCTTCTTCATTTCATTGCAACCTCCCAATGGGGTCACCTTGCCTACTGCTTAGACATACTTGATTTCTCAAGACAGGGGAATTGCAATAGAGAAAGAGTAATTCATGCAGAGCCAGCTATGTGGGAGACTGGAGTTTTATTATTTCTCAAATCAGTCTCCATGAGCATTCAGGGAGCAGAGTTTTTAAGGAAACTTGGTGGGTGGGGGAAAGCCAGTGAGCCAAGAATGCTGATTGGTCAGAGATAAAATCATAGGGAGCTGAAGCTGTCTTCCTGAGCTGAGTCACTTCCTGGGTGGGGACCACAAGATCAGATGAGCCAGTTTATCGATCTGAGTGGTGCCAGCTGATCCATCAAGTGCAGGGTCTGCAAAATATCTCAAGCACTGATCTTAGGAGCAGTTTATGGAGGGTGAGAATCTTGTAGCCTCCAGCCGCATGACTCCTAAACCATAATTTCTAATCTTGTGGCTGATGTTAGTCCTACAAAGGCAATCTAGTCCCCAGGCAAGAAGGAGGTCTGCTTTGGGAAAGGGCTGTTATCGTCTTTGTTTTAAACTATAAAGTATAAACTAAATTTCTCCCAAAGTGAGTTCAGCCTACACCCAGGAATGGACAAGGACAGCTTGGAGGTTAGAAGCAAGATGGAGTCCATTAAATTAGATCTCCTTCACTGTCTCAGTCATAATTTTGCAAACGTGGTTTCACTGTCTGTGATCAAACCTCTGGAATAAAAGTGACAGGTGATCACCTTCTTTCCCCTGGGCACCACTTCCTCCTTCCATTCCTTCTGAGTCTTCTCCAACCCAACACATACTCAATCAAGATGGAGTTGGAAACAAATTTTGCTGAAGGTTCAGACTTCAGGGGAGATTGTAGCTTTACCTAAAACTTGGCTTTCCAGAGTAGGATGACCCACATGAGACCCCCACCCTTACACACTTTTGTCTCAGTCCCCTCTCCTTTCTAGGCTGCCTCCCTCTTCAACAACTTTTCTAGCAACCCCAACACCTTTCTTTGAGAATCTCCATTAGTCTCCAGGTGGAGATGCTTCTACCACCATTTCTCCCTCCTGAAACTTTAGCATGACAAATTTTGGAGATTCGTCTCTGCTCAGCCATTAGTTTTTGAGGAGGGAGACTACAAGCTATAGTCTTGCAAGTGATGATGGACATGGGAATTTCAAATCCTCTTTAGTCTCCCCACCAGAGATAGGCAGGGAAATTTCCTCACAAGTTTTCCTGGGATGCCAGAACACATTGTCACAGTTAAAATTACTTTCTCCTGGATAATACCATCATCCCTCAGTATCCACAGCTCATGGATATAAAAATCCTTATATGCTCAAGTTCCTGATATTAAATGGCACAGTATTTGTATACATAAATAAAAAATAAAGTTGTAAGCTCCCAGTCAACTGAATGGACTCTTCCACCGCCTAGGCAACAGAATCCTAAAGAAAATCTGAAAAACTAATTCAGGCCATGACAGGAAGACAGGGTTGGACTTGCCTGTTATACCCTCTTCCCTTTGGAGGTTAGGGACAACTGACCAGGACTAACATTAAAATAAAGATCATAAGAAAAACAGACTCTTTGTAGCAATAAGATAACCAGCTCCAGCCTGACTCTGGTATAGCACCAGGTGAAAGATAGCAGGTTCTGGAGGAAATTATTTTACCCCAAAATATATTTTCTCTGACATCTTTTGAAATGCCACTGTAAAGCCATCTCTTGTAGGGGAAATTTGCATTCTGTGGAGAATCTCCTTCCCTTTCTAGGTCTTTTCCTGCTCCAGGAGGTTTAACTAACAGTCTGACACATTTTAAGTTTCAAAAAGAGACATTTACCATCTTTTATATCTATTCTCTCTGAAGCCTGCTACCTGCAGGCTTCATCTACATAACAAGAAACTTGGCTTCCACAGCTCCCCTTATCTTAACTCAAGCATTTCTTTAAGCTGACTTCAACTCTCTAGGCAAAGTTTAACTTTCACCAATTGTAAATCAGAAAGTCTTTGAATTCACCTATGACCTAGAAACCCTCATCTCCCATACCACTTTGACATGTCACACCCTTCCAGGCCAATGTGTACTTTATGTGTATGGATTTATGTCTTTGCTTCTAACTTTTGTCTTCCTAAAATGTGTAAAACCAATCTGTAACCCAACCACTTGGGGCACATGTTCTCAGGATCACCTGAAGCTCTGTCCTGGGCCGTGTTCACTCATATTTGGCACAGAATAGGTCTCTTCAAATATTTTACAGAGTTTGGCTTTTTTTGTTCAACTTATATAACCTACGCACATCCTCCTGCATACTTTAAGTCATCTCTAGATGACTTATAATAGCTAATACAACATAAATTCTAAGTAAATAATTGTTATATTGTATTTTTTGTTTGTATTCTTTTAAATTATTGTATTGTCTTCCTTCCTTCCTTCCTTCCTTTCTTCCTTCCTCCTTCCTTCGTTCCTTCCTCCCTCCCACCCCCTTTCCTTTCCTTTCTTTTATTTTCCTTTCCTTTCCTTTATTTTCCTTTCCTTTCCTTTGTTTTCCTTTCCTTTCCTTTCCTTCTTTTTTTTTCTGTCTCTCTCTTTCTTGAGAATCTCTCTCTCTCTTTCTATCTGTGGTTGGTTGAATCTGTGGATGTGGAACCCGTGGATATGGCAATTGACTGTACAGCCAAATATCATACAGAGAAAGAATAGTCACCCTGACTTTGAAGAATAATAAACTCTATCATTGTTGCAAGAGGCTTTGACTCTTTCCTGAGCTTGGATCAAGTTACAAGAACCTTTACTAGGTGCAAACTGGTTTATCTTTGCCATCCAGGAAGGATGACCCAATCCAGATTATTTTTAAAAATTTCAAGTCTTTACTTTTTTTACACCAAACCCCAACCCCTCAAGGGAGTGGGGTAGATTGATTCTATTATAGTGCTAAGAAAATGGAACCATAAAGAAATTAAGTGAATTACCAAGCAATGGCAGATGTAAGACCTACACGTCTCCCTCATAAATATTAATTGTGTACTTTGCAAGGGATTTACTGGCAGCTCTGAGGAAACTTCTGATGGTAAATTATTGAATCTATTTGTTCATCTCATTTCTACATTTCCTTTCCAGCTCCCTTTAAAAAAAAGTGTTAAATATATTCAAAAGCTCTTGATTTAGAATGATCAGAAGGTAAAGTTGCAAGCTGGAAATTTTTCTTAAATAGGAAACTGGAAATTTCTGAAGACAATAAGGCAAATATTAAGTATTCTTAATATAATAGCTTTTTTTACAAGTTCCCCATAGCTGATGTTTATAGCATTTGTATTTTGCTTAATTATCTCCTCCACTGATACTGTGCCTTGCAAGTGGTAGGAACTCAACTGGAGAATTCAATACATGATTTCATTGAGAATGTTTGAGTAAAATCATCCCAGATGTCAGACCCTTACCTATAGTATTCAGGCTAGGTCAGTTCACCATCAACCAATTCTGCTCTGCCTTTGAAATTATTTTTAAAAAATCAAGTTACGTGAAAGTGAATGTATTTATCATAATCAACAAGATTTAAAACATTTCTCACTTTATTTTTGGTGAGTTCCATTTCTGGCTGAAAACAATTCTGGCTCATTATTTTCAGAGTATTGCCTTGCCTAAGTAGGTGTGCACACAACTTCCTCACTCAGCTTTTCTGATCAAGTCTAAGGATGGTTGTGTTTTTTTAAAAAAGTCCCCGCTTTGCCTCCCTCCAAAAATTTCATTTTACCATTGCCCAGTCTCTTTCCTCCCCCACTGTGTATGTCTCTCTCCCTTCCTCTTGTATTTATTATACATCTATGGAAAGTAGAATTTCCCTTGGCGAATGCTTGATAAGTTTGTTTTACCCACCATTTTATGTTTTGGGAATTGATCTTTTCACCTCTGCCAGCAGCCTCAACATTGCTGGGGCATATTTCCAGATTTTTAAGGAAAGTAGCTCTGTTTTCGAGCTAAGGGTAGTGGACACTCCCCCACTTTTTTTTTTTTTTTTTTTAAATCAGATTGGTAAGTGTGCCACAGGCTGGCTATGACCTGTGGTGTCTTTCTAGCAGCCATGAAAGAATGTGGCTGGCATTCAAAAACATTGCTTTCAACCTCAGGTCATTGGAGATGAAGGTGAGCCACGTGATGAGAATACAGACTCTGAGCAGATCCCCCGGAGGGATAGACAATGGAAGGTGGGCCTGAATCGAGCAAACATTTGTAGCAGGATGGCAAATGAGACTATTCTTGCTGGTTTGCTTGTGGTCGAGGCCTCAGAACTAAGAACAATAAGTGGTAAATACCCCACGTTCTAAAGAGGGTGCTTGATGTATCCAGAAGATGAGGATTTCCTTGAGATAAGTGACTGGCTGGCTGTATTGCCCTCAGTGGGAGAGGATGGTATTGGATCCCCTCACCAAGAGGGGAGCTGAGGGCCTATAGAGATGCTCTTTAAGTTGGGAGGGATGTCTTCCAGGGAAGAGACTGCCATGTCAGTCTTCTCATGCCCTGTACATTAGGATGCAAAACTTGGGGGCCCCATGCCATTCGGGGATGACCCTAGGATCAAAGCAAAGAATGGAGAGAAGGTTCTTGGAGAACTATTCGGGCATGACCCTAGGATCAGAGCAAAGAATGGAGAGAAGGTTCTTGGAGAACTTGAACTATGCCTCCTAAGCTGGAGTTTCAGAGATTGTGTCTGCTTCTTACCTGGAAAGGGGAAAGGCGAGAAGCTAGCTGACATTGCCCCTGATGGCAACATGAAAGGAGAGGGCCACTTGCATTTTCTGATTTGGCAGGCAAAGGGGCTGGGTATTTTCCTGAGAGCCAGAAGAAGAACAACGCAAGGGTCAGGCTTGAAACGGGTCCCACTCCAATGGGCTGTCTGATCCCAGGAAGGACCCCAGCAGAGAGACCCTACCTGGGGCAAACACTGGCAGGAGGAATGAGCGGTTTAGCTAGGGGTCCAGCCAGAGACTACATAGGTCACAGAGACTAGCTGTGAGAGGTCTCTGTAAAGAGGGGGGCCAAAGGGTTTTTGGAATTGACCCAGGAAAGAAAGAACCAACAGTGGAACAGAGGACTTTGTGGGGATAGTTTGTTATGATACTAGTTAAGGGAGCCATTTCCCTCCTTCCTTCTTTTTCTTCTTTTTCTTTTTATTTTTTTTCAGACAGAGTCTCACCCTTTGCCCAGACTGAAGTGTAATGGCACGATCTCAGCTCACTGCAAACTCTGCCTCCTGGATTCAAGTGATTCTTGTGCCTCAGCCTTCCAAGTAGCTGGGATTATAGGTGCACACCACAACGTCTAGCTAATTTTGAAAATATTTTTGGTAGAGACAGAGTTTCACCACATTGGCCAGGCTGGTCTCGAACTCCTGACTTCAAATGGTCCACCCTCCTTGGCCTCCCAATGTGTTGGGATTACAGCATGAGCCATCGCATCTGGCCCTCCTTCCTTCTTTCTTCTTCTGTTTCCCCTCCTCCCAAACACCAGAGAGCACAGTGAGATGGAAGGAGGAAGGAAGGAGGATGGTGAATAAATTGTTCTGAGGTGAGTCAGGGCCTGTCCCTTCCTTTCTGCAGGCTCAGATCAGGTGGCAGAAAAACTTTAAATTGGTTAAGAGTGAAGTTTGATGTTAGACAGAACTAGTCTGTTTATCTTAAAAGATGATACTGTTTATTATTATGTGAAAGGCACCAAAGAAACTATGAAATCTGCCCAAGAAAGAGAAGGAAAGGCAAACATGAGAAACAGTAAAGATTCCCCCCTTTTTTTTTGCTCTGTGCCCTCAATTGTGCCTGTTGTATTCAATAAGTATTGTTACATGATCTTCCAAAAAGTTTTTGAAAAGAACTTTACATCAATTTATTTTATTGCTGTTGAGAAGCCCTCATGACCAGACTTCCTTCAACATGTTACACCTTAAATAAACAAAAGATGTTCTGAATAGATGGGAAGGGATTGTTGCTGTTTTAAATAATGATGATTTGAATACTCACTACAAACTTTTCCAGCATTTGCCTTAGATGCTTACCAGTTCCTTTTGGTTAGGCAGTATGGCATCATTATTGCGACACTATTCACAATAGCAAAGACTTGGAATCAACCCAAATGTCCATCTGTGACAGACTGGATTAAGAAAATGTGGCACATATACACCATGGAATACTATGCAGCCATAAAAAAGGATGAGTTTGCGTCCTTTGTAGGGACATGGATGCAGCTGGAAACCTTCATTCTTAGCAAACTATCACAAGAAGAGAAAACCAAACACCGCATGTTCTCACTCATAGGTGGGAACTGAACAATGACATCACTTGGACTCAGGAAGGGGAACATCACACACTGGGGCCTATCACGGGGAGGGGGGAGGGGGGAGGGATTGCATTGGGAGTTATACCTGATATAAATGATGAATTGATGGGTGCTGACGAGTTGATGGGTGCAGCACACGAACATGGCACAAGTATACATATGTAACAAACTTGCATGTTATGCACATGTACCCTAGAACTTAAAGTATAATAATAATAATAATAATAATAATAATAATAATAATAAAAATGCTCTCTGAGACTGCAAATATAGCTTGGCGGAATTCAGACAATGACTCATGGCCTTGGTCCCTGCTAGAATTTCACTTCACATAACACTACACATTGTTGGGAGTTGTGAAGAAGTTCATTATCTTCCTGTGAATAGGAATACAGGGGAACTACTCATTTCAAGTTCTATCTTAGGTCGCTTTCAGTGATCTCTTAATCTATTAGATTGGTGCAAAAGGAATTGCAGTTTTTATCATTGAAATTAATGGCAAAACCTTCAATTATTGCAATTACTTTTGCACCAACCTAATAGTTCAACTTTGGCTTGGCCATGTACCATGTGCCTGCATGTAGATAACGTCTGTGGGCTTAAAGAAAATTTAACTGTGGTGAGTTGAATAATTTATTGGGAGTTGATATTCCACATTTTACAATTAAAAGATAATTTTGACATTCACTGTTTGGAGACTGGTTCTGAGGTTGTCTAAAGCTCTAGCCTACAGTGACACAACTAATATTAGGCTCACATGAAATAAATTAAGTCCCTAAGCAACTAAACTTTAGAACTTCTGTGAAACATGGAAATGTCTCAAGTGAAGGCTTTGTAAATGGTCCCCAGTACACACACTGAGACTCTTAGGCCTATCCCATGCAATTGTCAAGAAGACGTCTGTCTATCATCATCTAGCTATCTGTCTATCATCTATCTATCCATCTGTCTATCATCTATCTATCCATCTATCATCTATCTATCCATCTGTCTATCATCTATCTATCCATCTGTCTATCATCTATCTATCCATCTATCTATATGGAGACTTACCATGAGGAATTGGCTCACATCATTATGGAGGCTGAGAAATCTCATGATCTGCCATCTGCAAGCTGGAGATCCAGGCAAGCTGCTGGTGTAATTCAGTCTGAGTTCCAAGGCCTGAGAACCTGGGAAACTAATCATGGGAAATCACAGTTGAAAGGCAGGAGAAGAAGAGATGTTTCAGCTCAAGCAGGCAGGTAGGAAAAAAGGAGCAAATTCCTCACCCTCTACCATTTGCTGTATTCTGGCCCTCAGTGAACTGGATAATGCCTGCCCATATTTGGGAGGATGATCTATAGTCATGCATTGCTTAACCATGAGGATACTATCTGAGAAACGCATTGTTAGACAATTTCATCATTGCACAAACATCATAGAGTGTACTTACCCAAACTTAGATGGTATAGTCTACTACACACCTAGGCTATATGGGATAGCCTATTGTTCCTAGGCTGCAAACCTGTATAACATGTCACTGTACTGAATGTTGTAGGCAATGGTGGCACAAGTGTAAGTATTCATGTATCTAAACATATATAAATATAGAAAAGATACAGAAAAAAGTTATAAAAGATAAAAATAGTATACCTTATAGAACACTTATAATAAATAGAGCTTGCAAGACTGAAAGTTGCTTTGGGTGAGTCAGTGAGTGAGAAGGCCTAGGACATTACTGTACACTACTGCGGACTTTATAAACACAGTACACTTAAACTACACTACATTTCTAAAAAAAAGTTTTCTTTATTCAAGAATAAATTAACCTTAGCTTACTGTAACATTTTTACTTTTCAAATTTTGTTAACTTTCTTACTCTTTTGTAATAACACTTAGTTCAAAATATGAACATATCGTATAGCTGTTTGTATTTTCTTTCTTTATATCCTATTCTCTTTTTTCCATTTTTTATTCTTATTTTTTCTTTTCTTTACTTTCTTTCTTTCTTTCTTTCTTTCTTTCTTTTTTTTTTTTTTTGAGACAGAGTCTTGCTCTGTCACCAAGGCTGGAGTACAGTGGTGCGATCTCGGCTCACTGCAAGCTCTGCCTCCCGGGTTCACACCATTCTCCTACCTCAGCCTCCTGAGTAGCTGGGACTACAGGGGCTTGCCACCACACCTGGCTAATTTTTTGTATTTTTTAGTAAAGACGGGGTTTCACTGTATTAGCCAGGATGGTCTCGATCTCCTGACCTTGTGATCCGACCGACTCAGCCTCCCAAAGTGCTAGGATTACAGGTGTGAGCCAACTCACCTGGCCTTATGTTTTCTATTTTTAAGTTAATTTTTTTTTTTTTACTTTAAAATTGTTTTGTTAAAAACTAAAACACAAACACATACGTTTGCCTAGGCATGCACAGATTCAGAATCATCAATATCATTGTCTTCCACCTCCACATCTTACCCCACTGGAAGGTTTTCAAGGGCAGTAACAGACACGGAGCTGTCATCTCCTATAACAAAGTCTTTTTCTGGAATTCCTCCTGAAGGACCTGCCTGACGTTGTTTCACATCCAACTTTATTTTTAATAAGTTTTTAGAAAAGCAATTGTGCTACGACCTTATGATGGCTACAATGTCACCAGGCAATAGGAAATTTTCAGCTGCATTTTAATCTTATGGGACCACCATTGTATATGTTGTCCATCCTTGACTGAAATGTCATTGTGAAAGTACTTTACTGAGTCTACCCATTCAAATGCTGGTCTCATCCAGAAACACTCTCACAGGCACACCCAAAAACAACACCCCTCTATCCCCCTCCCACCATTTACTCAAGTTGACACATGAAATTAACCATCACATTATTCCTCTTCAGAAGAGACAGATTGGTAAAGTTCAAATACAGGAAGAAATGTTAAGCAAAGAATAAATAATTTTTCTTTTCATAGCTCATGTGGATAAAGCCAAATAATTAAGTATAAAACATGTCATCTAAGATTTAGATTAGACAAAATAAGAACATGTTTAAATAAGGATTGCTAAGAAAGAGTGTCAAGTGTCTCATGCCAGGACTGGTTGTATAGCAAAGGCAGCATTCTGGTTTTGATGGTGGGGTTTAAGTCATAAAGGGCAAATGAATGGGCTCTGGAAGTTCATCCGACAAGCTCCACTACATCCACTACAGCAGGGACGGTACTGATATTCTGCAAATATTCCAGTTTGTGGTATAGAAAGGTCTGTGAAGTGCCAGCCTGCTTCTCCAACGCCTTCTACTTCTGTGTGTTGAGAGAATTAAACAAATTTCTCATTTTAGCTGAAACTAGAACCTGGGTTTAAATGTTTTCAATATGAACCATTTTTCCTAAAGAAATTCATGATAACTTTCACATTCAAAATTAAAATCAAGAGGCTAATTTGTTACAAATTGTTTAAAAATCATTAAACGTTTTACTCATTTCCATTTGGGAGCAAGGTGCCTATTTGCAAGTCTTAGAAATAAGTATACCCTTTCAGAGAGTCTTCTGGAACACACAATTTTAGAAATTGTAAATGTACATGCTGTTAAATATGGTGTTCCTTTTAAGATATGTAGTTACTGAATAAAAATCTAATATCCTACAACCCAAACAATCATAATGAAATCCAGTCTGTACTCCCAGTTAGGTGATTCAATGAAATCATATACGATGAGCTTGCCATCATGAGAAATAGAAAACAGGAAATGCGGATTTCTATTGTGCAAACAATGTCCTTAGGAAAAATATGATCATAGACCACTGAGTCTATGAAATAAAGTTAGAGTTTTAATATTAGCTTACATATTTATATAACTTATTGGCATAGAATCATATTAAAACTTTTCCTGTAAAAGCATCATTCACTTTGAAAGTTCCACATTATAATTTTCCTAGGGTTATGTAATCCTTTAACCCATTATTTAATATTCATTAAAAAAGACTCTTAACCTATTTACCTTAGAAGACAGCTTATGAATTACTTATCCCTAAAGTATTTTCCATAATCAAAAGCAAAGGTTTTCTTTCTTTGCATCAAATGCTATCTCCATTTTTTCCCACTAACCCATGCTACCAACAATTCTCTTTTTGTATTTTTATTGGCACCTTAAAAGAATGTATAGACTATAGCTATGTCCTTCTGGGTCTCCTTTTTTTGACGACATAAATTTAGCTTTCCCGGGCTTTTTGTTTGCCATCTCATTTGACTGCTGGATCATTCTGGGCTGTCCTTTGCATCTCCAGGGGTTGTTATTACTCATGTTGGCCAGGTTACTGAGGAGATCAGATGCACCTGAGAACCTTTGTCCACTCACTTGTAGCCCTGTCTCTTCTTATACCTTGGGCTTACATCAGACATGATCTCAGATCAGATGGAACTTATTAGGTTCTTTGCGTCCTCATATTGGGAGCAAGAACAGCTGCTTGTGTCACTGGGTCTGGCCTAATGAGTTATTGGGAGAGAGAAGATCCAGCACCTTCTTTCCCTAGGCCATCCTGCAAAGAATCTTTGCTGCTTTTTCCTAATGCTTCACCAAAAAGAAGGCAGAAAGGCAGATGCTGAGAAACTGGTGCCTCCTGGAGCTTTGGTTGTATCCTGAAACCAGGGCTTCTTCCTTATGGTAAGCAAGAGCTGTAGGCCGTTTTTATCAAATCACCTTCATTACATCATAGTCATGCTATAAGGCAAAGAGGCCATCACAAGTATTTGAAGAAGTTAAGATCAATACCTTGGGAATTCTGGAATCCTCTACACATTCTCTAAGCTTTGTCTGACCGTTCCATAAGGAACTAGTAGAAAATGTCATTGCATCTGTGGTGTCTAGTAAATGTTTCACAACAGCCTTTCTGAAAACAAAGAAACAAAGTATGCATACATATATGTACAAAAGTTTATAACAAATTTTATTTATTTATATGTATATTATATTTATTCGTGTGTATAGCATACAACTGACAAAAATAATAAAATACACATATTCTTTATTATAAATTGATTTTCATAGAATGCTGTAGCTGATATTTGCTGAAATTGTTATCCTTATGTAGCCAACCTGTGGTTGCAATTGATAAATGAAGGTAGTTCTGATATGAATGTTGTTTGATATTTTTACAGGCATTAATGAGTAAGACAAAAGTGAAATGAAAAAATAAATATGTGTGCCAGAATTTTTAGTGTGTCAATCATGTGAGCAACTCCTTTGCTTCAAATACTGGGAGAACAGTCCTCAATATTTTTGTGCTCTTCACACTGTAATGGCACCAGACATATAAGTTTAATCTGCATTATTAACATGTTTGTCATCACATTCTTATGTCTAGACTATCAGAAAAAGAGTAAATCAAGCTCTGATTGGTAGCCACCATGGCCAATTTAAAGCTACCAACATAACATCACTGATTGCAGAGTTGTGAAGAGATACACAATAGCACATCAGCATATATTATTCCTTCCATACAGATATACTAGACATAAGGAACCTCAAAGGCATAGACAATAGGAAAATGTAGTTAAATAATTAGGATATGATGAATTTGGGGGTATTTGTTATCTTTGCTTTTTAATTTTTTATTTTAAATTATTGTGGATACATAATAGTTGTACATTGTTGTATTTTTCATAATTCATTTGATTATAAGTATATATAATTTAATCTTCAATAATGGCTTTATTTAATGACTGACTCACGAAAATCCTGAAAAGTTAGTAACTGGCTCTTGTAAACCTGTGCAATTGGGCTCCAGGGCACCACTGGCCATAGCTCATGAATATTAAAAATGTTATCATCATGGGCAATTCGAGCTGGCATGGCTCTGAGGGATCATCTTGTTCATTACTTGTCCTTGATAAGTGTGGACTCTGATGTGTTGCTGTTTGAATAGGAGATTGTATCAGCAGAGTAAGTTCTGATCTGGTTCCCAGGTGCCCGTGGTGTGAATCACTGAGAAAACATTTCTACCATACATGGGCCCTTTTGAGGGGAATGCTGGCAGGGGAGTGGTAGCTCTTGATGAGGGCTGTTAGGAGGGTAAGCTTTAAAATGCCAGGCCAACATCTCTTCTTATGTGCCACATTCCATGTTATGTGTATGTAGGGAGTGGAAGTTGGGTGGAGAAGAAAGGAGATGTTGAGAAGTTACATCCTGCAACTCAGGACTCTAAGACTCTAAGGCAATTGTGAGCTTTGGGAATGTCTGAGTAACCCTCAGAGAAAAATACTCTCTGTAAATTCAGAGGCAATCAGAGATGAAGCAATGAAATGATACGGCTCTAGGGGAGAAATAAAGTTTCAAACTTGTGATTATGTATAATGGGAGAGGGAAAAGTTAAAATCATCAGTTCCAGCTGGGACTGGAGTCATAGTAGCTAAGAACAGTTAATATGTACTGACTTCCTGCATATTTATAATATGCTAAGCACTTTACATGTATAATTTCACTTAAACTACACAACCATCATTTAAAATACT
Source organism: Piliocolobus tephrosceles (assembly GCF_002776525.5). Taxonomy (NCBI): domain Eukaryota; kingdom Metazoa; phylum Chordata; class Mammalia; order Primates; family Cercopithecidae; genus Piliocolobus; species Piliocolobus tephrosceles. The sequence continues at coordinate 44,004,742 of NC_045438.1, forward strand.
TTTCTCACCAATTTTCAGAAAGGAAAACAGTAGAGAAACAGGTTGAGATAGGAAAACAGTTGTACAAGGTAATAAGCGAAGCAAAGGCCAGAGCTGGAATTCATAGAAATCGTAAACTTTTGAATCATGAATATACATAGTTATGATTCCTTCCATTAGTTCTCCATGTATACGGACCAAGAACAGCATTGAGTTTTCCTGATTAGAGGAGGGTAGCAAGGCAAAGGAAGTGGGGTGGGCGAGAGAGTGGTCCTTAGTTCTCTGGAATATTTATCTATAACCAGCATGAAAAAGGGGATCAGACCCACCACTTCTACCACCATTAAAACACTGGGCTAAATACCACCATCACCACTCTTATGGATTGAATATTTGTATTCCCTCAAAATATATGCTGAAATCCTAATCCCCAATGTGATGGTATCTGGAGGTGGTTAGGTTTGATTGAATCATGAAGTGGGGACCTCATGATGCAATTTGTGCCCTTATGAAAGAGGAGTGTCTCTCTGTTTTCCACCATGGGAGGATACAAGAAGATGCCCTCTCCAAACAAGAAGACTGTCCTTACCAGACACCCTACACTGCTTGATCTTGGACTTCCCAGCCTTTAGAAATGTGGGAAATAAATGTTTGCTGTTTAAGTCACCCAACCAAACACTTGTTAAGTCTATGGCAATTTGTTATAGCAACCTGCTCTGACTAAGACAACCACTGCCTCCAGCAGTAACAAAGTACTATGAAGTACAAAAGGGTTATCAACTCCAGGGGCCCAGACAGCAAGACTGAAGAAGACTCTAATCACAGTTCCCTCAATCCAGTCTCCTGGAATTACATAACTATCTATATTTATAGAACACGTTTTTACCCAAAGACTAGTATAAGAGAAACAGACAAATGACTGCTGACTGTAAGACTAAAGATAGGGTTTAGGTGAGAAGCTGAGGAGTGTCTGTAGCAGCTCAGGCTCTGACCACCTGAACCTCCACTGTTAGCAGAGTGGACAAGAAAAAGAGTACAAACCTGTCCAGCAATGGCCTATGCTGTATCCTGCATGGGTTTGCCTTGACTGTTGTCCTGAGTAAGTAATTTGAATTTAGTATTTTCTCTACTCCTTCTTTGCCCTCTCAGACCCATTACCACATTCAAAGTGGCAAAACTACCCGGCAACAATATTATTTTTATTTTACAAATTATCTTTTAGCTTGTTTCATGTTTTAAAAATATAGCTCATTATAGCTGTTACTGTTGTGGTTTTGATAGTTAGCCCCCAAATGCAATTCTGATGAAAAGGGTGAAGGAAAAAAGGCCGCTTGCTACTATTGTACATGACAGTTTTAAACATGGCCTAAAAATTCTTTGCCACTCCTCCTACTAGCAGATGGGGTCCACATCCCTTCCCTGTGGATCTGGTTGGGTTTGTAATTTCTCTGACCTCTGGTGCCATGGATCAGGTGGTGATCCCTGAGGCTAGGTCAGAAAAGGCTGTGTGGCTTTTACCTGTCCTCTTGGAGCTCTCTTTTTTGTACGCTGCCACTCAAAACCTAGCCTCTGCACCACAAGTAACTCAAACTACATGGAGAAATGACTTGTTGGTATTCTGTCCATAGTCCCAGTCAAGCCAGCCTTCAACTCACCCTAGCCCATGCACCAGACATGCAAATGAAGGGGTCACTTTGGAAGCGGCTCCCCTCACCCTCTCTGCTCCAATTCTCAGCCTCAGAAGTCTTTCTGGCTGACGCTCCAGACAATGTACGCAGAAAAAAAGCTGTCCCTACCACGCACTTTCCTAAGTCCTTGCCTACAAAATCTGTGAGCATAATAAAACTGTCATAGTTGTATGTTACTAAATTAACAAAGGTTTAACACATATGTCACTGGAATATATACTAAAGAAATATCTCTGCAAACATAAACATTTGAGTGCCTTTGGTATACGCAAAATCACTATCACATCCTTGCTCTATATATTCAGAGGGAAGAATTGCTTGGGTTATTGGCTTCTGGAGAAGTGGTAGATCCACGAGTGAGAGTCCCTCACGTCAACCTCTTAGAAAACCAGCAATGGCCTAACGTTTCTAGTTACAGTTGCTACAAGAAACATCAACACAAAGAATGAAGGTGGCCCCTGTTATTACTATAATCCTCATAATAAAGGTCCTGGGCCCCTATTTTTACTGTTGTGTTGATTTGGGCTTATTTCTCTATCTTGTTATTCTGCAAACACTTGAGCCTGAGTGTTTTGGGGTTATTTCTGTATCTTCTTATCCTATCTGCATTTGAGTCTCTGCATGTCTGGGGTACATAATGGTGGCAGACATTCAGAGCAGCATTTGTGTGTACCTAATGGCAACATGAAGCACAGGCAATGATAACACCTGACCCAGATCACATATGGAGTCAAAAGGCTCGCCTCTCTGATTGCTCCCCAGATAACACTAGAAATGTGATTAGTGAGACCTAAATGATCTTTGTTCCTCTTCCTGAGATGATCAGACCCAGGAAATTGTATTGGAGCAACTGTGGTTGAAGATCATTCTGCGGGTAGGGGATTTCTATTTTCAGGCTTCCAGGATGATCTAACCAAAGTGAACTATGTAGGCCGGGCACAGTAGCTTATGCCTGTAATCCCAGCACTTTGGAAGGCCGAGGTGGGTGGATCACTTGAGGCCAAGAGTTCGAGACCAACCTGGCCAACATGGTGAAACCCAGTCCCTACTGAAAAGACAAAAATTAGCTTGGGCAGGAGGTGGAGGTTGCAGTGACCCAAGATTGCGCCACTGCATTCCAGCCTGGGTGACAGAGCGAGATGCCATCTCAAAACAAAACAAAACAAACAAAAAAAACAATGCAAACAATGTATTGAGAAAAATGTGCAATGGATACCCGGTTTCTACAGTTGTAGCAGTATCAAAGTTAATTGTCTCTTCTACAAGCAGTTCTCTGCTATTTTATTGAGTGGCTTTTGAATAAAATTTCACTTTTTTTTTTTTTTTTTTTAAGGAACTGAAAGACTAGGAAAGGAGGTACTGATTTGGGCTTGGTTATATGCAAGGTTGTTTGAATTAACCTCTGGGATAAATAGGCCTACTGGTTTAATACAACAACTGGTCATTTCCCTCAGTAGTTGGTTACTTATTTCTAAAGAATTATTCAGCACTATTATTGAATGAAGACGCCAGTTTTATGTAACATTGTTATAGTCTAGGGCAGATCTATTATTAATAATACAAATAAGCAAACATTTACCAATAAATAAATTAAACATTTGCATTATTTACAACAAAACACATTTCCAGGAATTCTGATTGCTTTGGAGTTCTTCATACAATTATAGAAATCAGAGAAGTTTCTGGATTCCATGTTAATTTAAGGAAAATAAATTCGTGCATCTTCTGGGAAAACCCTCATTAACTGAAACTTTCTTCTAAACATAAAGGTGGACTGGTAAAGTAGACATGATTCCTGGTTTTTGCCTGTGCACAATTTGCCATGGCTGGATAAGAAAGAGAATCTCCTTTTTCCTTTGTAGACAATGATCATACATCTCAGTTTGCTTGAGGTGGCGGTACACATTTATACTTGCTTTCCTGAAATACCTGTAAATAGAATCTCCCTTCACTCTCAAAAGTGTTTTGGTTTGGATGATAAATTACATGGTCCCTCTTATTCACAAGTCTAGGGGAAAAGCTCTCCGCCTCACACATATCCCCTTGGTGGCAGATTCCCTTTGTTCGCATGAATCACAGGTCATAGCATAGAGTCCTATGCCTAATTTCATTTCTCCTGTGCAAAACAGAATTGATTGAATCTGTATTCCCCTTGGTTTTCACTATAAAACTAAATTACCTGCAATTAAATCCCGGTTTATCTTATTTGTATGGATTAAATGCCTGTGACTTTTATTGAACATTTTCTGAGATTTGTTAAAATTTTGCAAACATATTATTTGCAATCATTAAAGGCTATTTTAAATATAGTACTCTAGGATGAACTAAGAACTGTTTTCCACATGAATTTCTTAGTTTCAAGTGGACTGAAAGACCAGATCCAGTATAGTTGGAAGAACATCAAATTTGTGAACTGGAGTTCCATGCTTCAGTTCATACTGTGTCCCACGTACTGGTGGAAAATAGATCCCAGAGTGTCCAGGATTGGCCCAATGTATACCTGCTCTCCAGTGTAGTTATTAAGACTGCTCCTTTTCATTCTCAAAAATATCCTGGTTTAGAAGATAAATAATGTGGTCACCCTAATTATCAGCCATATAGAATCAGGCAAATCACTAAGTATTTGTGTTTCCATCCCTCATTTGCAAAAAAGTTACTCATCTCAGAAAGCTATTTTGAGGGGTGAATGAGAAGGAAAACACAAGCACTTTAAAACATACTAGGAAGTGCAAACTATTAGACAAGCTTCCTATTTTTCATCCTCCTGCTCTGTGTCTGAAAGACACAAGGATTTTTGGACTTCTTGAAGCTGATCCTGATTCTTGTTCTCAGCAACAGATATTGCACTTCCTATTAGAGGTTCAGCCAAAAAAATGGGCAAGACATTTTTTTCTTTTCCTCTGGCTAAGCTCTCCACTACCTTTTATCCACACCACACTCATTCCTGCTTCCAAATCTTTCTGTATGTTCTACCCACCTTGTGGAATATCTAGCTTCCCATCACCACTCTCACTTTCTGTATTCTTAGCTAAAGTCCCATCTCAAACCACATCTTTTGAAAGAAGACTTCTGTGAGTATGATCAGGGGCTTGGAGGTGCCATCTGTAACTCCTCCCTACCAAGATTCTGGCCAATTAAGCTTAGGTACCAAAAAAAACAAAGAAAGAAAGAAAGAAAGAAAGAAAGAAAGAAAGAAAGAAAGAAAGAAAGAAAGAAAGAAAGAAAGAAAGAAAAGAAAGAAACCCACAAAAAACAATAAATAGGAGAGGAAGCATTGCTTTATTCGTTTGGGAAAGCACATGTCACCATCCAGAGCTCTGATAATGGCTGGAATAGCACTAGGCTGGAGTGGAGAATTCTAATTCCTAGTCCAGATCTAGATCTTGAAACTTACATGCTTAGGTGTGCCATATGTGAGAGAGAAAGAGTAAAAAGAAGAGAGGAATGAAGAGAGATGGCCTTCAGAGCTGACTGAGCCAGCTGCTTAGAAGGTGACCTCAAGCCTTCCCACGTTGGAAATGATGCAGATAATTTCTTTCACCCTACACTAGTCATTCTGTCTTCAAACCCCATTTTAATTTAGAGGTAACATTGCACAGTTTAATTAATTGTTTCTTGGTTGTTTCATGTAAGTCAGTTTTTAAATTGTGGCCGTATTGCCAGTTCTTGAACATCACTGATTAATTCTTCATGTCTTCAGTATCTTTGAGAGAATCTAGGATAAACGTGGCTCCTACTAGAAAGTTAATAGTTATTGGTTGAATGATTGAGTTGCAGGTTTAAATGTTATGTTTGGAGGGAAAATAAGACCCTTTCTGATTTGATAAGATCACATAGCGGGGCTGTCCTGCTAACGCTGATAATACCCTTGTTGCTATTTTGCTGTAAAAATACCTGATGGCTTCCACTCCTTAAAAAGAGGGAGTGAAATGATATCAGCAAACACTTCACCAAGCACTTCACGCTCCTGAAAACACAGGAGACAAAGCATGGAGAATCATTTTAAATGCCAGTGCAAAAGATCAGCTCACTGATCAACAGACTCATCTCCTTTCCTCCTGTACCTGTAACTGAACCTTATTCCTCAGACTCCTTTGCATGTAGGCATGGCCATGCAACTGGGTTCTGGCCAATGGAACGTTGGCAAATGTCCTGTGGACCACTTCTGGCCTGGCCCACAGAAACTTCCTGTATAGGACCTTCCACATGATTTCCCTTCTGCCTGGACAAAGGAAAAGACCCACAGAGAAACTCTGACAGTCCTGATTGGAGGGTATTCCTTGAGAACGTAGTCCCTGAATTAGTACTCATGGGAGAGATACTCAAGAAGGAACACTAGTGTTGGGCTGCGAGAGAAATAGACTTATTACTTTGAGTTGCTGAAACGAGGTTTACCTGTTAACAGCAATCGGTGTGCAAAGGCTTGCTTCTTGTTGTTAGAATAACCAAGGTATTTTTTTCCCTCATAAAACTATGACACAAATAATAGTGACTACAGAATTCACTGATTATAAATTGTACCTGGGTTTCAGAGAGGTTACAAAGTGAAAAAAAAAAAAAAAAGTACATCTTAAGAGTTGATAAAATAGGATAATTCAATATTTTGGTGTTTGCTTTTTTTTTTTTTTTTTTAATACTACCATCTGAGTCCCATAGCCAGCTCCATGAAGAATGGAAAAACTACTGTTTCTGATAATCAGAATGTAAGCTCCTAGAGGATTTAAAATTTACCTATCTTATTCACTCTCATATTTCCAACATCTAGAATATCAGTTAACACATTGTAGGCATTCAGGAAAACTTGTTGATTGAGGGAAGGATGTCCAAGTTACTGGCAGCATGCAGGCCTGCATGGGGAATGGATTCTTTGTAGTTAAGCTCCCGGGAAAGTAAATGACAATGAGGGTCACAGATTCAGAATCCAGAGTGATTTGATGAGTTGCATGTTTAATGTCATCATGGTGCAATGCATGTCTGCAGTGCTTCTGAAATGGTGTTCGGAGGCAGGACCCAGCCTTACAATGAAGACCCTTGAGGAAATGCCTCAAGACTTCGAAAGATGTGTTTATTTATTGATGTGAAGTATGATCTTTCTGGTCTTCAGTGTTTAAAAATCAATAAAGCAGTTTGATCTATTTGGCTCTGAATAATTCCAAGTGTGTGCTTTGTTTCTGATGATTGCCTTTTAGGTCTCCTTGAGGAAGTCGCTATGTCTGAGAGCAAGGCACACACCATGTCAAGAGTTTGTCCTGCTCAGACATGCCTTGAGTTGGCCTTTTGGGGCAGGGCAGTAAGCAAGGACTGTGGCTTGCCTATTGCTATATCCCCAGTGCCCATTTTAGCACCTCACACAGAGTTGGTGCTCAATGCATATTCAATGAATATGCTGTAACTATTATTTAGAATGACTGAATGGATGACTCAAAACTGAAAACTGAATCGACTTCTATCTGGAGTTTGAATATAATATTAGCCCGATTTTGTTTGAATGTTTATTATGAGTCAGGCACTTTACATATATTATCTTGCCTAACGTCAGAAGAAAGTACTGGCATTATCTCTATAGGACGTAGGAAGAAGTTGAGACTCAGGAGGACAAGTCATTTTTACAAAATCACAAGGAGATAGAACTCAGGCTGAGCTCAGGCTAAGCCATTCTTAACCACTTTGCCTAGTTCTTGAGAAATGGTGCACTTTCAGCACTGGAATAGCATTATAACTTCAAGATGACCGAGCTCCAATTATGCAAATTCATACCTTCTTGGTGGAGGAGCTTGACCTCAAGTTAATGAGCCTGAAAGAGAAGTGAGTAACATTCTTTTTTTGAGAAAAATTGGTCCAGTTGTGCTCCACTTTTTCAGCCCGAGGCATCTGTGATAGCAGGTGAGGGTGAGCAGAGTGATCCACCCCATGCTATCAGCTGCTGGGCATCGATAGTTAATTCTAGACCTCTGATTATGCAGCATAATATTACAGGCTCAGAGTAACTAAAACATTTGTAAGAACAAAACATTTGTAAGAACAAACTTCTTAGAGCTGCTAGAGGCAGGTCTCCCTGGGAGATGAAAAGATTACAATGTCATCGTCCTTTAAATGATAACAGGGCACTCATGATTTTCTTTTAACCTGAAGGGAAAATCAACACATTTTACCCTGTGGCACAATAGAACTGGGACTTACATTTCAAAATGATCATTGTTGACATCCTGTTCCATGTGCCACCAATTTTTGTTCAGGCACCTAGAATTTGTTTTTCCTCCAGGAAGTTGGAGTGACGTGTATACATCATTCTCTCACCCAATGTTACACTTATTCATAGTGTCAAACTAGTGGCAGATCGAAATTATTCCACAAGTGCTGCAAAAACATATTTTGTGTTTCAGATTGGTCAGTAAACAGAGAATCTCTCTTTTATTTAGTGCCAGGAGATAAACTCATGAGATCCCTGATTATTTGTCAGGCAGCAGTTTCTGTAACAGTAGTTTCCAGTGTTCTTTGCAAAAGCTGTGAGTGCAATGTTCACTGTTCTCTGAGTGCTTGTTGGAGACCCAGGGAGTATTTTAAACATGATGATTCTATCCAGAAATTTTCATGGAGGTACAAGACTAACCATGGGTTTCTGATTATGGGGCAGGAGGAAGCATTAAAAAAACCCAAGTGCAATACAGAACACTCTTCTTTTCCATTAAAGTATTTCCACTCTGATATTTGGCCTTAACACTGATGAAAACAAAATGTAACTACTTAACTAGAAGCAAGTCACTCTTTATAGTGTTATGAAAAGGAGAATATGCATACATATATTGAACGGTGTCATGGACTATCCTTTGAAAGTATTCTCAATGGGCCGGGCACGGTGGCTCATGCGTGTAATCCTAGCACTTTGGGAGGCTGAGGCGGGTGGATCACCTGAGGTCAGGAGTTCGAGATCAGCCTGGCCAGTATGGTGAAAAACTATTTCTATTAAAAAATACAAAAATTAGCTGGTTGTGGTGGCAGGTGCCTATAATCCCAGCTACCTAGGAGGCTGAGGCAGGAGAACCGCTTGAACACAGGAAGTGGAGGTTGCAGTGAGCTGAGATCATGCCACTGCATGGCAGCCTGGGTGAAAGAGTGAAACTCTGTCTCAAAACAAAATGGTATTCTCAGTGAAAAGAATGTCCTTAATACCTTCCTTAGCTAGTGTCATGCCTTTGTCTATAGTGATATATATTTGTTATTACCCTCTCTGCTTATTGGGGTGGCATTTAGAAATAACAAGTATTTCATATGGAATACTGATATTATAATGGGCATGAATTTGCAATCATAAACTCAAATCTGGGCATGCAAGACACGTTACATCTCTTTGTTGTCAAATAGTCCACTCTGAATCCACCTCTTGTCAGGCTAATGAGAGAGAAGCTGGTCATTACAGGGGACCAGGAAGTTCCCAGTTAATTAGAAAACAGTAGCAATAGCAATAGTAATGACAAAAGACTAACTTCAAGGTGACCCCTCCAGTTTTCTGCAGGATCACAACTGTTGAAGTTTTTGAAGTCCTGAGAAGTCAGTGTCTATGTGGCTTCCACGTTTTATATGGGTAAGGAAATGTTTTGATACCAAGAGGTCAGCTTCCTTAGGCACAACTATTAGTACTTTTTTTCTAAGGCATCTGTTGGGCAGGGTCTGTTTCTTGTATTTTCTGATCCTGTTGATTTTGCATTCATTGGATGCGAGGTGAATCTATTATAAAGCTAATAAAACTAGGTTCAAGACCTCTCGCTTGCAAAAGACGTTCTCAGGTCATTGGATGGGGCCCAGCAATATATTCACAAGATTAGTTTTACAAAATTTTCAGAAGTGAAATTTTTTGATTACAAAAGACCACTATATCTACCCTGATTTCTTTTTATTTTTTTAACTTGTATTTTAAGTTCATGGGTACATGAGCAGGTTTGTTACATAGGTAAACTTGTGTCATGAGAGTTTATTATATTAATTACTTTATCAACCATGTATTAAGACTAGTACCCATTAGTTATTTTTCTGGATCCTCTCCCTCCTCCCAACCTCAACCCTCCAATAGACCCCAGTGTGTGCTTTTCCACTCTATGTGTCCATGTGTTCTCATCATTTATCTCCCACTTATAAGTGAGGACATGGGGTATTTGGTTTTCTGTTCCTGGATTAATTTGCTAAGGATAATGGTCTCCAGCTCCATCCATGTCCCTGCAAAGGACATGATCTCATTCTTTATTTTGACTGCAGAGTATTTCATGGGGTCTACCACATTTTCTTTATCCAGTCTGCCATTGATGGGCATTTATGTTGATTCCATGTGCTATTTGCTATTGTGTATAGTGCTGCACAGGCAAACGTTTCATCAGATGAAGACAACAAAAGGAATGGCAATGAAAGCAAATTTACAAATAGAATCTAATTAAATTAAAGAGCTTCTGCATAGCAAAAGAAACTATCAGCAGAGTAAACAGGCAATCTACACAATGAGAGAAAACTTTTGCAAACTATGCATCTGACAAAGGTCTAATATCCAGCATCTATATGGAACTTTAAATTTGCAAGAAAAAACAAAAAGTGGGCAAAAGACAAAACAGACATTTCTTTTTATATATATTATTATTATACTTTAAGTTCTAGGGTACATGTGCACAACGTGCAGGCTTGTTACATAAGTATACATGTGCCATGTTGGTTTGCTGCACCCATCAACCTGTCATTTACATTAGGTATTTCTCCTAATACTATCCCTCCCCCAGACCCCCACTCCCTGACATGTTCCCTGCCCTGTGTCCATGTGTTCTCATTGTTCAATACCGAACTATGAGTGAGAATATACAGTGTTTCTTTTCCTGTCCTTGTGCTAGTTTGCTTAGAATGATGGTTTCCAGCTTCCCTGCAAAGGACATGAACTCAGCCTTTTTTATGGCTGCATAGTATTCTACAGTGTATATGTGTCACATTTTCTTAATCCAGTCTATCATTGATGGACATGTGGGTTGGTTCCAAGTCTTTGCTATTGTGAATAGTGTCACAGTAAAGATACGTGTGCATCTGTCTTTATAGTAGCATGATTTACAATCCTTTGGGTATATACCTAGTAATTGGATTGCTGGGTCAAATGGTATTTCTAGTTCTAGATCCTAGAGGAATCGTCATACTATCTTCCATAATGGTTGAACTAATTTACACTCCCACCAACAGTGTAAAAGCGTTCCTATTTTTCCATATCCTCTCCAGCATCTGTTGTTTCCTGACTTTTTAATGATCATCATTCTAACTGGCATGAGAAGGTATCTCATTGTGGTTTTTATTTGTATTTCTCTGATGACCAGTGATAATGAACGTTTTTCACATGTCTGTTGGCTGCAAAAAGGTCTTCTTTTGAGAAGTGTCTGTTCATATCCTTTGCCCACTTTTTGATGGGGTTGTTTTTTTTCTTGTAAATTTGTTTAAGTTCTTTGTAGATTCTGGATATTAGCCCTTTGTCAGATGGGTAAATTGCGAAGATTTTCTCCCATTCCATAGGTTGCCTGTTCACTCTGATGATAGTTTCTTTTGCTTGTGCAGAAGCTCTTTAGTTTAATTAGATCTCATTTGTCAATTTTGGCTTTTGTTGTCAATGCTTTTTGTATTTTAGTCATGAAGTCTTTGCCCATACCTATGTCCTGCATGGTATTGCCTAGGTTTTCTTCTAGGGTTTTTATGGTGTTAGGTCTTATATTTAAGTCTTTAATGTATCTTGAGTTAATTTTTGTATATGGTGTAAGGAAGGGATTCAGTTTCAGCTTTCTACACATGGCTAGCCAGTTTTCCCAGCACCATTTGTTAAATAGGGAATTCTTTCCCCATTGCTTATTTTTGTCAGGTTTGTCAAAGATCAGATGGTTGTAGATGTTTGGTGTTATTTCTGAGGCCTATGTTTTGTTCCATTAGTCTATATATATTTTTTGGTACCAGTACCATGCTGTTTTGGTTACTGTAGCCTTGTAGTATAGTTTGAAATCAGGCAGTGTGATGCCTCCAGCTTTGTACTTTTTGCTTAGGATTGTCTTGCCTATGCAGGCTTCTTTTTTGGTTCCTTATGAACTTTAAAGTAGTTTTTTCCATTTCTGTAAAGAAAGTCAATGGTAGCTTGATGGAGATAGCATTGAATCTACAAATTACTTGGGGCAGTATGGCCATTTTCACAATATTCATTCTTCCTATCCATGAGCATGGAGTGTTCTTCCATTTATTTTTGTCTTCTTTTACTTCGTTGAACAGTGGTTTGTAGTTCTCCTTGAAGAGATCCTTCACATCCCTTGTAAGTTGGATTCCTAGGTATTTTATTCTCTTTGTAGTAATCGTGAATGGGAGTTCACTCATGATTTGTCTGTCTGTTTGTCTGTTATTGGTATATAGGAATGCTTGTGACTTTTGCACATTGATTTTTGTATCCTGAGACTTTGCTGAAGGTGCTTATCAGCTTAAGGAGATTTTGGGCTGAGACGATAGGTTTTTCTAAATATACAATCATGTCATCTGCAAACAGAGACAATTTGACTTCTTCTTTTCCTAATCCAATACCCTTCATTTTTTTCTCTTGCCTGATTACCCTAGCCAGAACTTCCAACACTGTGTTGAATAGGAGAGGTGAGAGAGGGCATCCTTGTCTTGTGCTGGTTTACGAAAGGAATACTTCCAGTTTTTGTCCATTCAGTATGATGTTGGCTGTATGTTTGTTATGAATAGCTCTTATTATTTTGAGATACGTTCCATCAATACCTAATTTATTGAGAGTTTTTAGCATGAAGGGCTGTTGAATTTTGTTAAAGCCCTGTTGCCTTTTGTCAAAGGTCTTTTCTGCATCTATTGAGATAATCATGTGGTTTTTGTCGTTGCTTCTGTCTGTGTGACGGATTATGTTTATTCAGTTGTGTATGTTGAACCAGACTTGCATCCCAGGTATGAAGCCGACTTGACCATGGTGGATAAGTTTTTGATGTGCTGCTGGATTTAGTTTGCCAGTGTTTTATTGAGGATTTTTGTGTCAATATTCATCAGGGATATTGGCCTAAAATTCAATTGTTTTTTATTTTTATTTATTTTTGTTTTAGTGTGTCTCTACCAGGCTTTCGTATCAGGATGATGCTAGACTCATAAAATGAGTTAGGGAGGATTTCCTCTTTCCCTATTGATTGGAATAGTTTCAGAAGGAATGGTACCAGCTACTCTTTGTAACTTTGGTAGAATTTGGTTGTGAATCCGTCTGGTCCTGGACTGTTTTTGGTTGGTAGGCTATTAGTTATTGCCTCCATTTCAGAACCTATTATTGGTCTATTCAGATATTCAACTTCTTCCTGGTTTAGTCTTGGGAGGATGTGTGTCCAGGAATTTATCCATTTCTTCTAGATTTTCTAGTTTATTTGCATAGAAGTGTTTATAGTATTCTCTGATAGTAGTTTGTAATTTTGTGGAATCTGTGGTGTTATCCCCTTTATCATTTTTTATTGCATCTATTTGATTCTTTTCTCTTTTCTTCCTTATTAGTCTTACTAGCAGTCTATTTTATTGACCTTTTCAAAAAAAACAGCTCCTGGATTCATTGATATTTTGAAGGTTTTTTTTTTTTTTTGTCTCTATCACCTTCATTTCTGCTCTGATCTTAGTTATGTCTTGCCTTCTGCTAGCTTTTGAATTTGTTTGCTCTTGCTTCTCTAGTTCTTTTAATTGTGATGTTAGGGTGTCAGTTTTAGATCTTTCTTGCTTTCTTTTGTGGGCATTTAGTACTATAAATTTCCCTCTACACATTGCTTTAAATGTGTCCCAGAGATTCTGGTACATTGTGCCTTTGTTCTCATTGGTTTCAAAGCACATCTTTATTTCTGCCTTCATTTCGTTATTTACCCAGTATTCATTCAGGAGCAGGTTGGTCAGTTTCCACGTAGTTGAGCAGTTTTGAGTGAGTTTCTTAATCTTGAGTTCTAATTTGATTGCAGTGTGGTGTGAGAGACAGTTTGTTGTGATTTCTGTTCTTTTACATTTGCTGAGGAGTGTTTTACTACCAATTATGTGGTCAATTTTAGAGTAAATGTGATGTGGTGCTGAGAAGAATGTATATTCTGTTGATTTGGGGTGTAGAGCTCTGTAGATGTCTATTAGGTTTGTTTGGTCCAGAGCTGAGCTCAAGCCCTGAACATCCTTGTTAACCTTCTGTCTCGTTGATCGGTCTAATATTAACAGTGGGGTGTTAAAATCTCCCATTATTACTGTGTGGGAGTCTAAGTTTCTTTGTATGTCTTAAGAACTTTCTTTATAAATCTGGATGCTCCTGTATTGGGTGCATATATATTTAGGATAGTTAGCTCTTCTTGTTGCATTGATTCCTTTACCATTATGTAGTGGCCTTCTTTGTCTCTTTTGATCTTTATTGGTTTAAAGTCTGTTTTATCAGAGACTAGGATTGCAACCCCTGCTTTTTTTTTTTTTTTTTTTTGCTTTCCATTTACTTGGTAGATCTTCCTCCATCCCTTTATTTTGAGCCTATGTGTGTCTTTGCATGTGAGATGGGTCTTCTGAATGCAGCACACTGATGGATCTTGGCTCTTTATCCAATTTGCCAGTCTGTGTCTTTTAATTGGGGCATTTAACCTGTTCACATTTAAGGTTAATATTGTTACGTTTGAATTTGATCCTGTCATTTTGATGTTAGTTGGCTATTTTGCCCGTTAACTGATGCAGTTTCTTCATAGCATCAATGGTCTTTACAATTTGGCATGTTTTTACAGTGACTGGTACTGGTTGTTCCTTTCCATGTTTAGTGCTTCCTTCAGGAGCTCTTGTAAGTCAGGCCTGGTGGTGACAAAATCTCTAAGCATTTGCTTGTCTGTAAAGGATTTTATTTCTCCTTCACTTATGAAGCTTAGTTTGACTGGATATGAGATTCCGGATTGAAAACTCTTTTCTTTAAGAATATTGTATGTTGGCCCCCACTCCCTTCTGGCTTGTAGAGTTTCTGCCAAGAGCTCTGCTGTTAGTCTGATGGCCTTCCTTTTGTGGGCAACCCTACGTTTCTCTCTGGCTGCCCTTAACACTTTTTCCTTTGTTTCAACCTTGGTGAATCTGACAATTATGTGTCTTGGGGTTGCTCTTCTTGAGGAGTATCTTCGTGGTGTTCTCTGTATTTCCTGAATTTTAATGTTGGCCTACCTTGCTAGGTTAGGGATATTCTCCTGGATAGTATCCTGCAGAGTGTTTTCTTACTTGATTCCATTCTCCCCGTTACTTTCTGGTGCACCAATCAAATGTATATTTGGTCTTTTCACATAGTCCCATATTTCTTGGAGGCTTTGTTCATTTCTTTTCACTGTTTTTCCTCTAATCTTGTCTTCTTGCTTTATTTCATTAATTTGATCTTCAATCATTGATATCCTTTCTTTCACTTGATCGAAACAGCTATTGAAGCTTGTGCATGTGTCATGAAGTTCTTGTGCTATGGTTCTCAGCTCCGTTAAGTCATTTAAGGTCTTCTCTACAGTGTTTATTCCAGTTAGCCATTCATCTAACCTTTTTCAAGGTTTTTAACTGCCTTGCAATGGGTTAGAACATACTCCTTTAGCTTGGAGAAGTTTGTTATTACCAACCTTCTGAAG
The DNA here is from genome assembly GCF_002776525.5 of Piliocolobus tephrosceles. NCBI lineage: Eukaryota > Metazoa > Chordata > Mammalia > Primates > Cercopithecidae > Piliocolobus > Piliocolobus tephrosceles. The sequence continues at coordinate 44,020,043 of NC_045438.1, forward strand.
CCTACTTCTGTCAACTCATCAAACTAATTTTCCATCCAGTTTTGTGCCCTTGCTGTTGAGGAGCTGCAATCCTTTGGAGGATAAGCGGCACTCTGTTTTTTGGAATTTCCAGCTTTTCTGCTCTGGTTTCTCCCCATCTTTGTGGTTTTATCCACCTTTGGTGTTTGATGTTGGTGACCTACAGATGGGGTTTTGGGGTGGATATCTTTTTTGTTGATGTTGATGCGATTCCTTTCTGTTTGTTAGTTTTCCTTCTAACAGTCAGATACCTCAGCTGCAGGTCTGTTGGAGTTTGCTGGAGGTCCACTCCAGACCCTGTTTGCCTGGGTTTGACCAGTGGAGGCTACAAAACAGCAAATATTGCTGCCTGATCCTTCCTTGGGAAACTTCATCTCAGAGGAGCACCTGCCTGTTTGAAGTGTCTGTTGGCCCCTACTGGGAGGTGTTTCTCAGTCAGGCTACAAGGGGGTCAGGGACTCGCTTGAGGTGGCAGTCTCGAACGCCATGCTGAGAGAACCGCCACTCTCTTCAGAGCTGTCAGACAGGGACATTTAAGTTTGCAGAAGCTGTCTGCTGCCTTTTGTTCTACTATGCCCTGCCCCCAGAGGTGAAACCTATAGTGGTAGTAGGCCTTGCTGAGCTGCAGTGGACTCTACCCTGTTTGTGCTTCCTGGCCTCTTTTTTTACACTGTGAGTACTCAAGCCTCAGCAATGGTGGATGCCCCTCTCCGCATCAAGCTGCAGCATCACAGGTTGATCTCAGACTGCTATGTTAGCAGTGAGCAAGGCTCCATGGGCGTAGGACCTCCTGAGCCAGGCACAGGAGGGTATCTCCTGGTCTGCTGGTTGCTAAGACTGTGGGAAAAGTGCAGTATTTGGTCAGGAGTGTACTGTTTCTCCAGGTGCAGTCTGTCATGGCTTCCCTTGGCTAGGAAAGGGAAATCCCCCCATCCCTTGTGCTTCCCAGGTAAGGCAATGTCCCATCCTGCTTCAGCTCACCCTCCGTGTACTGCACCCACTGTCCAACCAGTCCTAATGAGATGAACCAGGTACTTCAGTTGGAAATGCAGAAATCACCTTTTTTCTATGTCAGTCTCACTGGGAGCTGCAGACTGGAGTTGTTCCTATTCGGCCATCTTGGCAGACATTTCTTAAAAGAAGACATACATGCAGCCAATAAGCATATGGAGAAAAGCTCAGTATCACTGATCATTACAGAAACGCAAATCAAAACCACAATAAGATACCATCTTACACCATTCAGAATGGCTATTAATAAAAAATAAAAATTTAAGAGATGCTGGCAAGGTTGTGGAGAAAAAGAAATGCTTATACACTATTGGTGAGAGTGTAAATTAGTTCAACCATTGTGGAAGACAGTGTGGTGATTCTTCAAAAACCTGAAGACAGAAATACCATTCAACCCAGCAATCCCATTACTAGGTATATAAACAAAGAAATAGAAATCACTCTATTATAAAGACACATGCACGTGTACGCTGATTTCTTTTCATGTCAGATGGCTTTAGAGTGCTTTCTGGCATTATGGAAATTGTACTAAATGGAAGTTGAATCAAGGAAATATTTAGTTTGCTGAGGTCATGCTGGGTGCTTCTGTGTATGATTACATTATTGCTTTTCATATGAGTATAGGAATGGTTTCCAGAAATGCTCCCATGACTGGCTCAGTGTTGAAAACAGTGGTGCAGGACCAGAGGTTGATTGTGACATAAACAGATCCTAAGGCACTGGAAGTATGTAGGTAATGAAGAAAAAATGAGGTTTGAAAAGTTTGGATTTCTCTTCTTGTGATAGTTTGCTAAGAAGAGAAAACCAAACACCGCATGTTCTCACTCATAGGTGGGAACTGAACAATGAGCTCACTTGGACTCGGGAAGGGGAACATCACACACTGGGGCCTATCATGGGGAGGGGGGAGGGGGGAGGGATTGCATTGGGGAGTTATACCTGATATAAATGATGAATTGATGGGTGCTGACGAGTTGATGGGTGCAGCACACCAACATGGCACATGTATACATATGTAACAAACCTGCACGTTATGCACATGTACCCTAGAACTTAAAGTATAAAAAAAAAAAAAAAAAAAAAAGAAAAGTCTGGAGCCAGAAACTATTCTATGGGAAAATTTTCCAGTTATCAGATTTTAGCATTGAAGCAATTCTTGCTGATAATTAGTCAAAAAATTCTCTAAAGGGAATAAACTTGTTAATGCATTATATACAATTATTTAAATATCACATACATTTTTATTTTTAAGCTAAAAGCATGAAAATATTATTACTCAGAATATTTGTATTTGTAGCGCAATACAAATACTTTTCACATAGCAGTGCCATAAATATTAAATTCTTCTAAGTGCGAAATCAAGTTTTATGCCTCCCAACAAATGAGCTCATATCTTAGTATATCTGAGGCATATTGTCCTGAAGTAATTTGGAGATCCCAGATGAATTGACATTCAAAATTACCACCAACATTTCAAAACACCCTGAAAAAATAAGTGGTCCAATGATGTGCTATACATATTTATCATTATGTTAATATACTTAATATTAGAAAATTATTATTACACAACTGTGGAGCTCATGACAATATGGCAGTAGGCTAAAAATAAGTTTGAACTGTTTTTTTTACATACCTTAAATTCAAATTAATTTTGTACGTTGTTATCCAGAATTAGTAAATACAAAAAAGCCAGATACTATGGGAAGAGAATATTCTAATGAAAGCCAGAAAATGTAATAAAAAGAAAATCTTGGCAAAAGATAATTTGGCACAAAAGACAAAATTTGGCAACATTTCAAAAACTCTTTTACTGTAACTGAAACTAAAAATTCTGATGATCAAAATCATAAAAAAAATGATAGACAAAACAAACAAAAACATGAACAGATAATAAGGATACAACAGAAGAGGTAAAGAAATGAATAGACTCCCATGCTGTGAACAAAAAGTAGAAGGAAAATGAAAGTAATAGCAAAGAAAAATATAATTTGTATAGTTACCAGTGCATGATGGAATTTCAATAACAGCTTTATGGAGAAATTAATTGACTTTGATAAGTGGCATGTTTGTCCTGATAAATGTACTCCACCATTGTTTCATAAAAGAAATTTGTTTCCCTCTTCAAATTGTGACGCCAGTAATAATTAGAGAGTTTAACAAATATACAAGAGACAATAGAAATATCTTTAAAGTTGGTATTATGAACCAAAAGAAAAATGTTCAAACTGTTTTGAGATCCCAGCTAGTGAGTCAAGATAAGATGTTGTATGCATTGTGTAATTGACAATGTGTTTTAATAGGCATACATAACTTCCTGAAAGTCAGGAAGATTCCACAGACAAGCAGGTACTGGAATTACATATCAATAAAAAACAAATGCACTAGACACTACCTTGAAGAACAGAGAAGAGTCAGTTTTATTATTAATGTTTAGTATTGTTCTTAAACATTTAAAAGAGTGGTTATGCTTTTTTTTTTTTACTGTAATTGGCAATTTATAATTGTATCAATGTCATAAGGTACAAAGGGATGTTATGGTTTATGAACATAATGTGGAATAATTAGATCAAGCCAGTTAACACATTCATAACACTTATTTGTGGTGAGGACATTTGAAATTTATTATCTTAGCATTTTGAAAAGTACAATACTCTAGTATTAACTATATCTACCATGGTGTGAAAGAGAACTATAAAAAATTTCCTCCTGTCTGAGATTTTGTACCCTTTGATCATCATTTCCCTATTTTATGCACCCAACAGCCTCTGTAGCCACCATCCTACTCTTTACTTCTACAAATCTGATCATTTTAGATTCCATATGCAAGTGAGATCATCTGATATTCATCTTTCTGTGCCTGGTTTATTCTACTCATCATAATATTCTCCAATTCTATCCATGTTGTCACAGATGACAGAATTTGCTTCTTTTTTAAGGCTGAATAGTATTCCATTGTGTATATATGCCACATTTTCTTTATTTATTCATCTGTTGATGGCCACTTAGGTTGATTCCATAACTTGAACAGTGAGTGCTGCAATTAACATGGAGAGTAAACATATCTTCAACAAACTGATTTCAAATATTTTGTGCAAATACCCAGAAGTGGAATTGCTGGACCACAGGGTAATTCTATTTTTAGATTATTGAGAGACCTCCATATAGTTGGCAAGGAGGTAGAGAAAGAGCAACCTTGTACCCTGTTGATGGGGATGTCAATTAGCATAGGCATTATACAAAACTGTATGGCGGTCCCTCATAAAATGTCTGCTCAGGTCCCTTGTAGCAATCTTGTCATTGATTTTGTTTTCTTGCTATTGAGTCGTTTGAGTTCCTTATATATTTTGAATATTAACTCCCTATCAAAGGTATGGCTTGAAAATATTTTCTCTCACAACATAGGCTATCTCTGCATACTGATAATTGTTTCCATTACTATGCAGAAGTTTTTAGTGTGATGAAATCCATTTATCTATTTTTTGCTTCTATTGCTGGTGCTTTTGGGGTCAAACTCAAAAAAATCATCACACAGATCTATGTCATGTAGTTTTTCCTCTCTGTTTTCTTCTAGTAGGTTGATAGTTTCTTGCCTTATATTTACGTCTTTAATCCATTTTTAGTTGAATTTTGTAAATGGAGTGAGATAATGGTTCAATTTCGTTCTTCTTCAATGGATATCCAGCTTTCTCATCACCATTTATTAAAGAGACTATAATTTCCTTTTGCATATTCTTGGCACCTTTGTCAAAAACCAATTGTTCAAAAATGCATGGCTTCATTTCTGGGCCCTATATTCTGTTCCATTTGTCAATGGGTCTATATTTTTTTTTTTTTTTTTTTTTTTTTTGCCAGTAATGCTGCTTTAATTACCATAGCCTGTAGTATGGTTTGAAATCAAGTAGTGTGATACCTCTGCCTTTGTTTATTTTTTCTCATGATTGCCTTGGCTATCTGTATTTTAGTTTTATTTATTTTTTTTTTGTGGCTCCATAAAAATGTTAGGAATTTTTTTCTATATCTATGAAAAATGACATTGAAATTTTGATAGGTGTTGCATTGAATTTGTAGATCTGCTTTGTAGTATAAACGTTTTAGAAATATTAATTCTTCCAATCCATGAACTTGAAATATCTTCCCATGTATTTGTGCCTTTAATTTCTGTATTAGTCTATTCTCATGCTGCTAATGAAGACATACAAAAGACTGGGTAATTTATAAAGGAAAGATGTTTAATTGACTCACAATTCCACATGACTGGGGAGGCCTCACAATCATGGTAGAAGTCAGAGAAGGAACAGAGGCATGTCAATGTGCATTTGAGAAGAATACATATTCTGATGCTATTGAGTAGAATGTTCTTTATATGTCTTTTAGGTCTGTTTAGACCAAACAGACCTAAATGATCTAAATGATAAATTCCAATCTTTCCTTATTAATGTCTTTGTTGGAATAAACAGTCTTTTGCTTAAGGTGGGGTATTAACATATTCCACTATTAAAGTATTGCAATTTATCTCTGCTTTCAGATCCTTTGATGTTTGCTTTACATATTTGCGTGCTTCAGTGTTAAGTGTATATATTTAAAATTGTTATATCTTCTTGATGAATTGACCATTTTATCATTATATAATGTTCTCCTTTGTTTCTTTTCACAGTTTTTGACTTAAAGTCTATTTTGTCTGATATAAGTATAGCTCTTACTCTTCAATTTGGTTTCCATTTGTGTGGGGTGTCTTTTTCTTCCCCTTCACTTTCAGTCTATGTGTATCCATGAAAGTTAAGTGAGTTTTCCTGAAGGCAGCATATAGTTGGATCTTACTTTTTTATTCATTAAATCACTCTATATCTTTATATTGAGAATTTAATCCATTTACATTTAAGTAATTATTGATAGGTAAGAACTTACTACGTTTTGAAAATTACTTTCTAATTGTTTGCAGATTCTTCCTTCCTGTCATGTCATCTTCCCTTACTGTTTGATGACTTTCTTTAGTGGTATGCTTTGAATCCTTTTTATTTTTGTTCTGTATTTCCACAAAATATTTTTGTTTTGTGATTACCATGAGGTGTGCACAGACCATATTGTACTCATATCAGCTTATTTAAAGCTTATAACAACTAATTTGCCTGCATACAACTCTACACCCCTCCATTTTATGTTTTTATGTCATAATTTACACCTTTTTGCAATGTGCATACTTTGATAATTTATTTTAGATGTGTTTATTATTAGTAGTTTTGTTTTGTAACCATTGTACTAGAGACACAATTGCCTTACATGCTATCTTTAAAGTTCTAGAGTACTCTGAATATGGCTCTGTTTTACTTATATCATTGAATTTTGTGCTTTCATGTTTCACATTATCAATTAGCAGCTTTTTGTTTTAGTTTGAATAACTCCTTTTAGTAATTCCTGTTAGGCAGGTTTAAGGTGATAAACTCTCTTAGCTTTTGTTTGTCTGGGAAAATTTTTATTTCTCCCTATTTTCTGAGAGACAGAGTTGAGGGATAAAGTATTCTTTGTTGGCAGGATTTGTTTTCACCACTTTGAATATGTCATTTCACTGTTTATTGCTATGCAGAGTTTTACTGAGAAATCTGCTGGTAGTCACATTCAAATTCCTTTATATGTGTATGTGATGTGTTTCTTATTATTTACTAATTTCAGAATTTTTTTTCTTTTTCTTTTTTCTTTTTTTTTTTTTTTTTTTGAGATGGAGTCTCGCTCTGTCGCCCAGGCTGGAGTGTGGCAGCATGATCTCAGTTCATGGCAACCTCTGCCTCCCAGATTCAAGTAATTCTCCTACCTCAGCCTCCTGAGTAGCTGGGATTACAGGCACGCAACACCACTCCTGGCTAATTTTTGTATTTTAGTAGAGATGGGGTTTCACCATGTTGGTTAGACTGGTCTTGAACTCCTGACCTTGTGATCCACCCTCCTCAGCCTCCCAAAGTGCTGAGATTACAGGCATGAGCCACCACGCCCAACCTGTCTTTGATTTTTGATAGTTTGATTATTATGTGTTGTGGTGTACTCCTCTTTGGGTTGCAATTGGTTAGAGACCTTTACACTTCCTGTGCCTGGGTGTTGGCATCTATCCCCAGATTAGGAAAGTTTTTGGCCGTTATTTCTTTTGATATATTTTTTTGCCCCCTTTCTCTTTCTTCTTCTTCTGTGATTTTTAGTATATGAAGGTTTAGTCTCCTGATGGTGTCTCATAATTCTCATAGGCTTTCTCCATTCTCTTTCATTCTTTTGTCTTTCTGTTCCTCTGACTAGGTAATTTCAAGTGTCTATCTTCCAGCTCACTGACTCTTACTTCTGCGTGATCAAGTCTTCATTGAAGCTTTCAACTAAAGGCTTCAGTTTAGCCTCTGTATTTTTCATTGCCAGGGTTTCTATCTGGCTCTATTTTAATTGTTTCTAGCTCTTTATCAAACTTCTAACTTTTTTTCTTCTATTGCCTTCAAATTTCATTTAAATTTTCTATCTGCATATTCTTGTAGTTCACTGAACTCTTTATGAATACTGTTCATAGCTCCCCATATTTTGGAGTCTGTTATTGTATCTTAATTAGTTTCTTTTGGAGATTTCAAGATTACCTGAATTTTATGGTAATCCTTATGTCCTTGTGTTGTTGTCTGTACACGTGAAGAGACTGCCTCCTTTTCCAGCCTTTACAGGTGTTCTATGGTGTGGATATACTTTCATTATTTAGTTCAGATTGTGATTCTGGAAGGGTCAGCTTGTAATGATACCAGGCAGGCAGAACTTGTTGTGAATTCTCTAGCTGACTGGCCCACTGCCTTTGTTCTGATGGTTGGACTACTGACTGTGCTCCACTGTTTGTTGAGATTACTGGCTAGGTCTTGCTATCAAGTGGAGCTGCTGGCTGGGAATTGTGAAGGATTCTTATCAGATTGGTCCCAAGATGTATTTCTGGGCAGAGTAATTCTGCTCTTTGGGATCTACAGTTGTGCAGGTCTGCAGAATAGACTTTGAGGATAGGTAGAATTGTTGCTCAGGATAGGTAGTATCAGAGGCTATGATCCTTAGAAATGCGTGATTGAGGATTGTCTCACTGCTAGGGTGGAGATGTGTGTGGTGAGCTTTTGGCTGAGTTTACTGGCTGTTTGACCTACTGGGTCAAGCAGGTTTAACCCTTCTGCTTCTCTAAGATCAGTGAAGTGAAAGTCTTTTTGCCTGGAAAGAGTATTGGGAGTGCTTTTTGGCTGTGTGGAGCTACTGCCTGACTTCCTGAGTCAAACAGATCTAGCCCCTTTGTTTTCCTGAAATCCATAAAAGTGGGAGACTCTCTGCCTGGGCAGAGTGATTGCCAGGCTTTTTGGCTGGGTGGAGCCACTGCTCGACTGCTAAAGTAAGGCTAGTCTCTCTCATACACTTACCTGAGATGTGGGAAGGTAGACGTCTCCCTGCCTGGGTGTGGTCATCAGGAAGGTCTCTGAGACTACGCAGGAAGACTAGTAGTATAGGAACTCAAGCTAGGTTGTACTTCCCACCATGCTTCTGAAGGAGGATCAGCTCAGCTTTGTAGGTGGGCTATGAGGTTTTCAGATATCTCTGATCGGCAAGAATAGCTGACAGGAACACAGAGGTACTACCAAGATCTGTGCACTGGTCACTATGCCTTCTTTCTTTGTTTCTACGTAACTCCACTTTGTCTACTCACGCCATTTTTCCTAGTGTTCCCCATGAAATGAGACTAGAGTGAGCTGCCCAGAAAACATCTTGGAATGCAAGGAAAACTGGATGATTTCCTCAGCTTCTCTTTTCCCCTTGTAGAAATTGTAGACCCAAGAAATTCCTCTCAATCTGGCACCATGTAGACTTGGAAGAGGGATGAGGCAGCACAATCAATATGAGACTGTTTTCCTCATCCTTCTAATGAAAATTTCACTCAGTTCCATGGAAAACGTAGGTGTCTCAGGCTTGTTGCCAAGTGTTGGGTTTTCAAAGAATCTTCTAGTCTATAGATACTTGCTAGTTAAACTTTCTGTAAAGGGTGTGGAACTAGAGACATCTTATTTTGCCATTTTTCTGATGTCATTCTTCCTATCAAATTTTTAAGTAAAGGGCTTTCCCCTTCAGAGAACACAATGAGAAATAGTGTTCTTTAAGTAATGATAATTATTGAAATAATGTGTATTACTAAGTAAATGCTATATTTGATTTGTTTTTGTATGAACACTTGAAAAAAATATCAAAGTGAATGACCAAATGTGCCTTAATTATCCCAATTTATTCATTAGAATTAAATAATGGGAAAACTTATAAAGATAAAGTATTAAATCAGGTAAACCAGATGCCAAAAATTACTATATTATTATAGCATCTACAACAAATGTGATCAGCTGGTTATTATCATGTGTTACAGTTTTCACTGAAACCTCATGAATGACTTCTAAATGTTTCACCAGCCAAAAATTCTCTGTATGTAAAAGGGATAAGTGGAATTACTGAATATGCCCCTGGATTATTTAATAATCCAATTAATGAAGAGAAGTGACTCATATGAACACATTAGAAAAATATTTAAATTTCTTGCCACTTTAGGATGAAATAGTGACTTTAATGATCATATTATAAATGCATAATACAATACTACAATGATGACATCAATGACAAACTGGTCAATGAGTATTATTAATTGAAACGGTATTTAAGATTGATTGCAGTCAAAGAAAACTTGAAATGACCTGATATCTTACAGCTCACATAAAAAAGAAACTTGATAGAAGTTTTCCTAAATTTGACAATTCAAAAAATTTACATGATATTACCAAAATAATTTGTAGAGCTGAAAGAAAATTTTTTAAAGTTTAAATAACAACTAAAGACAATAATGCATCAAAATTCAATGAACTCTGATAGAAGAAAGACTACATTTTCTATCTTTTCTATAGAAAATTAACAATTGTCACATGAAAAGGCTATCAAAGAGTATACAGCTAATAAACATAAGCAAAAATAGTATCATATGGGTGGGTAGGGCAGTTCATAAATAAAATATTTACAATTTATTTATGGATTTATGTTGCTTTCTATTTTTAAATGCCTTTAAAATATATAATTTGTTGTGTTTTTTTCTCCTTCTAAATTAATTTTCTTCCTTAATTTTGTATTCACAACTTTGTATTTTTTTAAAAAAGATTCCTTAAATGGTATGCGACTTAGACCCGTGAAACCTTTGGTCTGTCCCTGCTCTAATCTTAGGCTTCCTTTTGGTTTGGGAAGGTATCTTCATTTTTCCTCTTTGAAGCTTTTCCTTCTTGCCTGGAGCCAAAGACTGAAAGCCAGAAGGCAACTTCTGTTCTAGGGGTAATGATATTTTTGTCCCCTGGAGCACTGGAGATCAAAAGATTGGGGGGAATGCAAGGAAGGGAGTAGAAAATATTGTGAGAATATTTGCGAGGGGAAAATATACTTCCATCTAGCATTGTGCCACACTTGGATGCCTGCCCTTTGCTCTACCAGCTCCCTGATCTCCTATTTATTCGCCATGACATTCAGAGTAATCTGTAAAGCAAAAATTAAAGAACTAAATGAATGCCTTACTTAGTCATGTGACTTGTTGATTTATTTATTGGGTCCCTGCTCTGCCTGCACAACACTGGGCTGTCCACAAGTGTAGATTTCAAAGGTCTTAGCTTTAAAGATGAACCTTAGGCTAAGTGTGGAGGTTGGAGGTGGGAGCTCAGGTGGTCCCTGGAAAAGCTATGTCTTTTTCTACTTTATATGCTAGACTTTGATATGATATAAGATTGTCTGAAAGAAGCTGCTAGTGTTAAGGATTTGGAAAATCATTAATCTTAAAGACATTTTAAACCCGTGACTTCCAAGGCTTCTTGAGATCTAGTCCAACTTCTGTCCCAGACTCACCGTTGCCAGCCCACAATATGAATCCTCTATTCCAGCCACCGAAAACTGTTCCTCTATTGTCAAACATGCCACACTCTCTCCCTTCTGCCTTGCATATGCTCTTCCTTCTCTACGAGTGTGTTTTCTTCCCTTGCTGGAGAGACAAACTCCTTTCACCCTAAGTCTCAGCTTAAACGCTGCCTCTAACCAGTGCCCCATTCCCATTTCCTCTTTCCCTCTGGCACGTCCATGCAATGATTTATTTATTTGAATCAATTTTGGCACAGGACTCTGACGTTGTCTCAGTTGTTCATCCAGTTTCCTAATTATGAGTTTTTCATCAGCTCTTGTCCTGTTAATCTTGTATCTTTGGGACCTAGCTCAGGATTTAGTATACAGCAGGGGCTCACAAGAATTAAATGAATGAAGAAAAGATAAAAAATAAGTGAAGCTAAACTAAACATATTTATCAAGTTTAAGTCATACTTCCCTGAAAAGGCATTTCCTGAGTTACAAACCCCTAAGTTGTGTTTGTACTAAACAGATGAATTGTGAGCTGTGTTTTGCCTTTATTCTCTTCTGCCCCTACCTAATTCAGACAGCCTTTACCTTTCCACATGATATTCTCTTCTGCTCAGTTCTGGGAATTGTATGATGCAATAGTTCTTTGCTACCAATTCCTTCTATCCTTTGAAATGAGAGCATGAAGAGGATGTATTTGCCCATTTCTTTTTAATGATTTTCCCCCAACACTTATTTTCCTGTGGAAAATCTAACCTTCCTTCTTTTCAGGTGTCTTAGATCAGTCCCCTTTCTCTTCCTTTGTTGCGTTTCTGAGATGATATCCTCAAAATACTGCATGGCTTAAGAGTAATGTAAAGGCTACACTTTTGTCAAGAAAAGAGAAGGTTGGTTTGAAAATACTTTTATGCAACAAATATTTAGTACAGGCAGTGGTAGGTAATGGGGTCATAGAGGTGACAGGGACAGAGAGCACCCCTGACATCACGAAGCCTATAGTCTAGTTGGGGAGGCAGGAGTAAAGAACTATCCAGACAAGTGACCCTACTATGACCAAGAATTAGGATTGAGGTAAATGCATGAATGCCCAGGCCACTATGTTACTCAAAGAGGACAGCCCGCTGGTCTGAAGTTGTGAAGATGAATAAGGGGACCTGGGTAATGTGAAGAAACTGGGTGTAGGAGGGGGAGATTTAGAGACTGGTGAAGAAGTGTGTCCAGAAACCTTGAGCTCAGAAGAGCCTGGAAAGGTTGAGGAAGACAAGAAGTCTGTGAGGCAGAAGCAGAGCGGGGTAGAGAAAGTGGCAGGAGACAAATTTCCTTAACAGAGCAAAGCAACCAAGCCATCCTGTCAGCCTTGAAGCCCTTAACACTCTCCAGAGGTTCTTCTTCAGATTAACTTTCTTTTCTGTTTTGTTTTTTTTTCGTTAATTATGAATATAGCGATTGTGTGTTATCCATCCCCCTCCTTAAATGTAATGCATTTTTGATATCATATGGGCTATTTAAGCATCTGCGGGCTAATGTGGAACTCTGACATCATTTCTGTGTTTGCTTCTAAGGGATAATTCTTCCTGAAATCCACACAGTGTCCATACTCTTCTGGTGGACCTGTTTTTACATTGGTGAGTGCCTGCATTACTAGACAGGTGTCTTATCTGTGATGACTGCTGAGGGGTAAACATTAAACTCATTCTGAATAGAAAATGATAAGCTCCTTCTGCCTGCCAGAGAAATTGTGGTTTTCATAATTTTACTGCGGAAGAAATAGTTGTCATGGCAATAATTTGTATGACTTTGAACAGCCATTGGGTATACTGTGAATGGTGAGCTTTCAATGCACCAAGAAAGCACGGCCTGATGAGGATTCTGCTCAATGCTTTGTTGGAGGTGGTATATTTCCCTGGTTTTTGTGACATAATTGATTGAGTCTTCACAACTTCAGGTGATTTCTATATGTATTTATTTAAAGGATGTTCCTATGTCGGAAATTGTTCATTTGCTACTTTGTGCTTTAAGCTGGTGCTCAATGCCTTCAGTCGTATGGGTTGGTAATTTGCACCTGTGAGATTCACATCTTAGCACCTCTGAAATAATTTTACTGAATCCAACTGTACTACTCCATACTCGCATTGCTATAAAGAAATGCCTGAGGCTAGATAATCTACAAGAAAAAAAAAAGTGTAACTAGCTCACGGGTCTGCAGGCTGTACAGGAAGCAGAGTGGCATCTGCTTCTGAGGAGGCCTCAGGAACTTACAGTCACGGTAAAAGGTGAAGCAGGAACAGGCACATCATATGAGGAATGCAGGAGCTAGAGAGAGAGTGAGAGAAGGAGGAAGTGCCGTACATTTTTTTCTTTTCTTTCCTTTTTTTTTTGAGAAGGAGTCTCGCTTTGTCGCCAGGCTGGAGTGCAGTGGCATGATCTTGGCTCACTGCAACCTCCACCTACTGGGTTCAAGCAATTCTCCTGCCTCAGCCTCCCGAGTAGCTGGGACTATAGGCACGGGCCATCACACCCAGCTAATTTTTGTATTTTTAGTAGAGATGGGGTTTCACCATGTTGACCAGGCTGGTCTTGATCTCCTGACCTCGTAATCCACCCTCCTCAGCCTCCCAAAGTGCTGGGATTACAGGCGTGAGCCACCGTGCCCGGCCCACACACTTTTAAATGACCAGATTTTACAGTAACTCACTATCCCTGTAATTCAAACACTTCCCACCAGGCCCCACCTGCAGCATTGGGGATTATAATTCGACATGAGGTTTGGGTGGGGACAGATAGCCAAACTATATCACCAACAAATATTTTTGAGTGCCTACTATGAGCATGACACAATTCCAGGCCCTGCAGAAGATAGGATGGACATGAAGACACGTGCCTAAAACGATAGCAGCTTAAATATTTAAACCAGATATAGGCATTACTTGGAGTAGCCTTACTATGAATTAGAATTTGTAGCACATGTTACATGACAGTAAGGTTGGTGTGTATGGACTGGAAGTCACAGGTGAATTTTCTATATTCCTTTCTGGTTCATTTTCTTACCACTCTCCTTGTAAACAAGAGGCAGCATAATGTTGTTACTAAGAGTAGAATCTGGGATGCCTCCATTTAAGCACTTTTTAAATCTTCTTTGTGACCCAGTTTCCCCCTGTAAAATGACATTATAAAACTATTTTCTTTAGGGATTCGTTTTGGGGTCTAAATGAGTTGGCAAATACAAGGTTCTCAGAGCTGTGATAATACACGACAATATTACCAATAAAGGATGGTGGCACATTCAGGCACATTTGACGTATTTTGGTTTCCTGATTTAGTACAACTGTGGCTCTTTCTAATCAGTAAATTGTCTCAGAGTGATGGACGTATTCATTTATTCATCCATCCATCCATCCATCCATCCATCCATCCATCCATCCATCCATCCATTCAGTAGTTATTTATTCAGTAATCATACATTGGGAGCCATAGGTTTAGGTGCTGGACGTACAGTAATGGATAGGCAGATTGAGTGAAGGAAGGAGCAAAATCAGTGGTTGTAGCCTTTGAGGATTTCATGGAGAGTAAAATTGCAAAAATAAATGTGGGGATTGATATCAGACCGCCAACATTTTATTTTTCCAAGTAAGGATGTTAAAAAGAACCAATTATCATTTGGTATCACCATATTTCAACCCTCAAACAGCAAGAAAAACATAATACCAGAATAAATGAGTCTGTAAAGTGAAGTAAATTTATGTTGAGAACAAGGGTTGACTATGTTTACCTGGCACATGATAGTGCTCCATAATAATCTGTTGAATGAACATGCCATTTCCTCATTTTCTCCAGGATTTTGCAGACCAAAGAAGCTTTATGTGCAGACCAATATTTAGGAGGATGGGATAAAATGGGCTTCCAGTTGTATGTTTGGATTAGAATTTGCAAACATCTTTTATTTCATGCATCTTCAAGGAAAAAAACTGGATGGAAAGGTGTAAATTTATCTGATTAACAGATGGTGGTGATTGATGGCCAAATAAAAAGGGTTATTGGAGATAAGGCTTAGAGTGTTCTTTTACAAATTATGGGAATTAATTTTATTTCATAAATCAAAATTTTTATGAGTATTCTGATCTTTATATGCTTTGTAGTTGAGGGTTATATTCCTGAGACTTTAAACAGAAGCTTTGTGGTAAACAGTGTAAACAGTTAAAAATCTCAGAAAGCACACTGCTTGCTCTCAGTAAGGATAACAAGACAGAATCGTACAGGTAAATCTTAAGAGACATTTTATTCACCAGGATAATCTTTCATCATTGCCCTTTGTTCACTGTGATCCTATTTTCAAGGAATGTTCCTATTTTCTCATCTTTTATTTTTTATCTTTCCAGAACCCAGTTATAATAGATTTATGTCAGCAGGATGCTTCCTTCTAAGGCTTATTAGATACTACCAGGTGCTACATTTTTTCTTAATTTTAACCAAGGCTGAGTAATTTTTTTTCTAAATAATTTGATTTCCACTGGAACCACTGACCAGAAAATGGTTGTAATCCAACTGATTTCTTAAGGTTGAAAGTAACGACATTTCTTTACATGTGTTTATGTATACTGAGGGTGACTTTCTGCTTTTGAAAAGTACCAAAACTTGAAGAACAGCGAATTAGTGTGGGATCAGCAAAGGAAAAGGGTGTACCTCTCTACCTATGACTGTCCTTATAAACTTGGACTTTCTGGGGCTAGGAGAGGCTGACTTATGAATAGCATAGAATCTGTGAGGAAGAGGTCAAGTTGCAGACTGCAGGAATGGGGAGTAGGATTTCCTGCGAGTAAGAGAGTTTCTTCTTAAAGTCTGTCTTAAGTGAGCAGTGACGGATCAGGATGACCATACTACCGAAGTCCACCAGTTTGATAACCTCAGCTTCTTTGACACACAGAAATCAAATTGTCTTCAATCAAATGACATTACAGTTATTTAAACTTTCTACTTTTTTTCCAACTTTCCTATTAAGAAAATATTTTCATGATTTCTGAAATGTCCCTAACACAAAGAAATAGTAAATGCTTGAGGTTATGAATAGCCCAATTACCTTGTTTGATCATTATGCATTGAGTTCCTGAATCAAACTATCGCGTGTACTTCATGAAAATGTACAACTATTATATATCCATAATAATTAAAAATTTTTTAAAATGGAAGAAAAAATTGCATCCTCTTTATAATTAAAAGGTCAAGATCAGGAATTTGTGTCAAAGACCTAGTTCAGCTGGGGACAGTGGCTCACTCCTGTAATCCTAATCCCAGAATTTTGGGAGAACAAGGAGGGTGGATCACTTGAGGTCAGGAGTTTGAGACCAGCCTGACCAACATGGTGAAACTCCGTCTCTACTAAAAAAAAGCAAAAGATAAAGAAAATGCAAAATTTGCTGGGTGTGGTAGTGCATGCCTGTAATCCCAGCTACTTGGGAGGCTGAGGCAGGAGAATTACTTGAACCTGGAGGCAGAGGTTGCAGTGAGCTGAGATCCCACAATTGCACTCCAGCCTGGGCAACAAGTGGGTAACTCCATCTCAGGAAAAAAAACAAACAACAACAAAAAACTAGTTCTTAAAAAACAATACACATTTTCACTCAAAATCTACTTACCTTTACTCTAGACACCATTTTAATGCATTGAATTGAATTGTTTTGTTAGCGCATGTCACTAAAAAAGGAGTAGGCAGTAGAGGGTAAAGAATGTGCAGTTGTAAAAGAAAAGGCTCCATTTATAACTTAATAAAAAAATGGAGCCTGATGCAAGAAAGTGGCAAAATATTCTAAATTGCAAACATTAAAAAATAATCTCATTCATTCTCGTAAGTATAGGGGCGTAAACCTTACTGTTGTTTGATTCTCTTCTCCGTAAATGTAACATTATATCTAGCACCTTTTGATTAAGAAGACAAGATGTGTGTAACATGTCAATTTTTTTTTTTAAACATGTTTAAAAAGAAATTTAAGAAGAAACTGTCATTATATGGGTAGTTCTTTGCTTCTGCTGGGAAGTTTTGTTAAGTGAAATATATTTGTAAGAGACATAGGATTATAGATAAATTTATCACAGCTCTCTCCCCAAAATCTTCTCCTTTTCTCTTCTATAATCACGCCTCTACTTAGGAGTCAAGGAGAAGCAGCCAAAGAAAAAGTTACCAGACTGAAGCTGCAGGCCTATTTTATATTTTCCAAGGAAGAAAATGTAGAGTATTCATTCTTCTTTCCATGGTGACATCCTTTAGAATCTAAAAGAAAGGCAGGATTTATGTTCTATGCGTAGTGATCAAAGCAGACACTACCATTTATTTTCTAAATTGCACTATGCATGAGCTACCCCAATATGTTTTCTCAGGCATTTTCCTGGTTTATAATATTTCCACATCTCGATGGCTTTGTGCTACTTTTTTACTGTTTCTCAAATCAGGTCATCTGAGCTACAACATAAGGAGGCTTGGGTGTAAGGGACCAACTCAAAGCCTCTTTTTCCATGACTTGGTTATTTCATTCATAATGTTGTCTGCATTTTTTATCTTCTGGAATACTTGTAATTTATGCTACAGAACTTAATCCATTGTTAGCCACTGGATTCCACTGTAGCTTTTCCATTCTCCTATTCATAGTACTGAGATTGGTTCAGATTATAACCAACACAGGGGTAACTCATAATACTTCTGAATCACCCACAAAGACAAGCTCAGATCTGTGCACACAGTTACTGTTCAGTAAATGAATGATCACCAGTTAATGTATTACAATGTGAGCTTAAGAGGGAACGAAATAAGAAAATGTATGGAGAACTAAAGACATGTGATATTCATATTATCATATTTTGAATAAATTTACATATTATATCATACCTTGAATAAAAAACAATATGGTTAAATATATCAATTTATTTTGTATCTAAACTGCTTACTTGAAATTTCCCTGATTATCGACACAGATGTCAAGAACTACATTGGTGCTTACACTAACATGGGTAAAACAGTGTGAAGTTTAAAAAAGGGTTCTATAAAGTCTCTATAGATCTGTATACTTTCAAACACTAGGCAAAGATGATTCACTTTATATATTCTTTACTGCACATCTATGTCCTGTGATAATTATACTAGTTATAATCTCTTCTTATCTCCACCCTGATAATAGGTTTTTCTTTTTTTGAGACAAAGTTTTGCTTTTGTTGCCCAGGCTGGAGGGCAATGGCACAATCTTGGCTCACTGCAACCTCCACCTTCTAGGCTCAAGTGATTCTCCACTTGCAATTCAAAAAGCAGCAACAACTGCAGAGGTATATTTATGCTTAATCTTGGCCTAAGGTTTAGAAAATTGCCCATAGTACGGAATTAGTACTATCTTTTCTTTTTAAATTGTTGTGGATCTGTACTACTTTTGTAAAATATAATAAAAATGAACTTGAATGTTGTCTTAATGTGAAATTTCTTTTTAAAAGATTTTATTGTAAGTTGACAATTTATATTTGCATATGTTTATGGGATACAAAGTGATGTTATGATCTATGAATATAATATGAAATAATTAAACCAAGCTAATTTACATATTCATCACCTCAAATAGTTATCACTTATTTTTCTTTCTCCTTTTTTTTCTCCACAGCCCTCACTTGGCCTCTCTTACTTGTCACTTTTTTTGTGATGTGAACATATGAAATGTACTCTTAGCAGTTTTGAAATGTACAATACACTATTGTTGTATAAGTCACCATGCCATGCAATAACGTTCAATAGAAAGTTTTTTCCTTCCAATTGAGATTTTGTACCCTTTCAATTTTTGTGCTTATTTCATTGCACATCAGTAACAAACAGTTTGCAAAGTGGTATAAGTCTGAAGATCAGATGAAATAGCACAGGTTTAAAAGACATTATGCTTAAAGGCTTTGCCTGCAATCACCCTATTAAACTACTGAATGTCTCCAGGAATCATGTAGGCTGTGGGAATCTCCAGGTTATGGAGAACAGCCTTTGTCATTAGACAGAACTGGCATACTAGTTCTTTCTCTTCCCTTTGGTAGCTTCCTGTCCACAGGTGTCTTATTTACCTCATTAGCCTCAGCTTCCTTATCTCTAAAATGGGGATACTAACTACATTAGCCAGTTAGGGTCTACCTAGGAGACAGAAGCTATGCAGAATTTTTAGAGGAGAAGTTTAGTATAAAATTATAAACTATAATAGGGGATTGATGTAATGAGGGATTGGCTAATAGGATATGAAGAGAACACTGTAGAACACAGGAATAATAGGTGTGAAGAGCAGCCACTACCCCAAGGGTTGAGATAGAGAGCCCAAATAAATGACCTCTACAAGGCTGATCTCTAGACATCATTGAAAAGGAGCCCTCTAGGGCTGTGGCTCACTGGATGGCAAAGAGCTCACTGTGGTGCCAAGCTTGCAGAACTTGCTGGAATCCACTGTCTGAGGTTCCAGGGGAATTTTCTATAAAGCTGCCTGAAAGGGTATCAGGGGAAGCTTCTGGGTACTCAAACATGGAGTCTCTCTAATTCCGCTTCTTAGTTTCCCTCCCAAAATGTCCCCGATTCTAACTACACTTTGGTAAGAAGCAGGTCAAGTCCCTGGGTAGAGTGTGACAAATTCTCAAGTCCCTTGAAGATTTTTTTAGAATCTGGGGGAAGTGAGGAGAGAGTGAGGGAGGTAATATAGCTACTAAAAATGTTGAGGCTGTTCTCCAAGAAGATTTAGGGTTCATTTTCAGCAACATGCTGAAAATATGATTAGCTTGTTGGTTTCTAAGCTACATCCCAAAGGAAATATTAATTTGATTTCTTCGGGTTGCAAGAAACATAAACCAAGTCTTCTGAGCTTAAAGGAAAAAAAGAATTCATTGGAAAGATACTACGGAAGTTTGTTAAATTACAGGGAGAATTTGGAGTTCCTTCCAAACTCCAGGTGGAAGAAAAGGTCCTTGTACTACTCTGGGGTTTCAGCAGCAGAAATTAATGTCTCCTGTAGTCAAACTCATGAACTCAACTCAGTTCTAGTAAAATCAGTCCCCAGACCTCACAATAAGGTATAGGAGAGAGGCTCTGACTGATCCAGCTTGGGCAAGATGGATACCTTGCCTGGATTGTCCAATGATGGCCCAGGACACAGGGTCACATAGTATGGTCTTGACCAGCAGAGGGTTGAACAGAGTAGCAAGGCTAGAACTGGAAATGCTGACATCCTTTTGAGCCAGGCAGTCAGTGAAGAGAGGGCTGCAGAAAGAAGCTTTACCTGTAGCCCAGTGTTGCTAATAAAACATTGAGAAACTATCTGAGGGCAGCCAGACCTGTTCCCACAAGTGATAGCTGGTTTTCATTTGGGGATCTTTACTTGGTGACAAGCCAGATTTCCATTTCCATCAGATGAAGCCTGGCAATAATGAACATTTTCCTGTTAACTCTCGTCGTGCTTTCCCAAGGAGCTGAAAATGGTAATTAATGCAAAAGCTGTGTTTATTGGTTCGTGAAATTGAGTGCGTGCCATCCTTTGATACTGTATCTCCTTGAAAGTGAACTTTTGGGAGGGAGTGGGAAACACAATGCACATTAAAGACTTAATTTATTTGACAAGATGTTACAACAAAGACAACCTCATGTATAGGAAAATCCTGGCTCTTCCCTGCTTTGCCAAAGTAGAGTTGACAGAGCAAGGAATAAGTGTCTTCCCCATTCCCTTCCCTCCAGAGTTCCAACCCCCTCCTTCACATTGCTGTTAATAAGGTAGCCACAGGTTTGGGATGACATTTTCTATTTCACTCTAGGACACAGTTCAGATTTCATCCCCCCAACTCCACTTACTCAGAGTTCTTAGTAGGAGGCTGAGGTGAGCAATTTTGTCTGATCAATTCCTCAAAGCCCTCAAGGGGGCACCAAGGCATGGCAGGCTAGAAGAAAATAAGAAACTGTGTTTAAGAGGAATTCTAGGACTAGGAGCCTCATAGTTGGAAGCTCCAAGTCTCCTCTTCCTTTCAGCATTTTAAGTTATGAGTTTTGGTTGTTGCCAAATTTGTAGTTTGTAGGGTTTATGATAAAATATTAGTCATAATGGGAGTGAAACAGATGCTGATGTGAGGCTCTAAGGAATCTTACACACATGCACACAAATACATATCACCTACTATGCACATACACATCTCACACACACTATCTGTACATAGAGCCATACCACATATACACAAACCGCTCACAAAACACAAATGCATGCATTCACACAGGTGCAAACACCCTTATGCTAAACAATATTACAAATACACATATTACCGATGTGCACAAACACAAGGCACATTGCAAACATATGGAGTCACAACTATACACATTCCTATAAAATCCACTGAAATACTCCACAAATATACACATTACATAATATTAGGCACACATATTGCAAGCCCAAACATACATCCATGCCCCACATATTATACACACACAAAGATACTCACTCTACCATGTGCCACAATGTGGTTATCTCCTACACATTCCCCACAATACATATTCCATAATACACCTCCCAACATACCATATCATACTTAACACTTACACAACCACCCATAACCTTGTGTCAGATGTGGTTCATGATCCACTACCCTAATAGTGGTAGGGTGAATAAAGGCCCTCAAGATGTCAGGTCCAGCCGGGCACAGTGGCTCATGCCTGTAATCCCAGCACTTTGGGAGGCTGAGGTGGGAGGATCACTTGAGTCTAGGAGTTCCAGACCAGCCTGGCCCACATGGAAAAACCCCGTCTGTACTAAAAATACAAAAAATTAGCCAGGTGTGGTGGCAGGCGCCTGTAATTCCAGCTACTTGGGAGGCTGAGGCAGGAGAATGACTTGAACCCAGGAGGCGGAGGTTGCAGTGAGCTGAGATAGCGCCCCTGCACTCCAGCCTGGGTGACAGAGCGAGACTGTCTCAAGAGAAAAAAAAAAAAAAAATGATGTCAGGTCCTAATTCCTGCAACCTGTAAATGTTACCTTATCTGGAGAAATGTTCTTTGCAGATGTGATTACTTGAGATGGGGAAGATTATCCTGAATTATTTGGGTGGGCCCTAAATGCAACTATATATATCTTTATAAGAGGAAGGCAGAGGGAGGGAGCACACGCATACACGAGGAGGAGGCAACGTGGCTGAAGAGAAAGAGACCGGAGTCATAGGGCCAGAAGCCAAGGAATGCTGGCGGCCATTGGAAACTAGAGGAAGAGCTGTGTTCTTTGAGCAGATGTCTCAAAACTTAGGTAAGCTTAGGCAAGAGTTGGAGACTTGGAGCAGAAATAATAGGAAAGGGACTTGAAGAATCTTGAAATTTGAGAACTTTTAGAATTGGAAAAAGCAGACATTTTTGAACTTGAGACACTAATAATAATAGAAAGAAGTTCAAACAACAAAGACTCATTTGAAATTTTTAGTTAAACAGGAACCTTACTCTTGCAGCACAGAACACATAAAGGATGTTTCCTCCTTACTCTGGTCTAATTTTCAGATGGCCACAAAGGAGCCACCAGAAAGATGAAAAAGAGTCATAAGGGCAAGAAAGCCATGAAATTAAGCAGTGCTGAACTGTTTGTCAAAAGATCCTGGCACCTGGAGGTGAATAGAATCAACTGGATCAGAAGTCTACTAAGATCTTTAGTAAATTGTATTGGTAAAGTCATCACAAGCTGAGATTTTTAAAAACTGGCATTCGTAAATCAGCCTGAAGGCTCCCAAATTACACCAGCAGAACACAGGTTGCAAAAGCTGTGTAGGCTTCAAAGGAGAGAACACTTTTCAATGCTTAGTTCAAATATAAAGATAATACAAAGCTCACAGGGAACAGAACTGGGGGCCACAGAGAGCTATGGACAAGAGAAATAAAGCTGAAGCAGAATCAAAGCAACAGATGTCTTCCATTGCTGAGGCAGGGGGTCTATATTGTTTCTTCCTGGGAAGATTTCTTATGGCTGCAGACCATGGATGCTAAGTAGCTCCCATTCTTCCCTTTATCCAAAAGAAATTTTAATTGGAATATAAGTCAGTGGCCCATGAGAAGACACACATATCTGTCCCTGATGGAGAAGGTTCTACACCACAGACACAGTTACTGGATGAGCCTTTAGGTCGACATCCTTGGAGAGGAGGTGAGGCATAAAGTGGGTGCTGTATGTGTGGGGAGAAGGGTATATCAGAGAGGTGGGCTGTGGCCAAGATGACTGGATGCCAATAAATACTTTACTTCCCTTTCCATATTGTAACTGGGAGATGGTGCCTTGCCAGGAGCCACCATTACCAGTCTCACCTGTTTCAAGTTGTGGTCATGTGATCAGTACTCACCAAGAAAATGTGAAAGGAAGTGATGTGTATCATTTCCGATTTAAGAAGTGAGCATGCCTTCTCTGCTGTCTCTTTCTCCTTCTCCCTGGAGGCAGTAAACTCTGAGATCTGAGGAAATACAGAGCCAGGAGATGGCAGGATTGAGAGTCCCTGAATTACTGCACAAGGGGCAAACTTCCACCAACCAGAAACGCTCACATTGGGCTGTGACACAAGAGAAAGAAACATCTTTTTTGTTAAGCTACTACATGGTAGGATTTATTTATTATAGCATTAGTATATTAAATTAGTATATTATAGCATTAGTATCACACTAATGCATATATCATATGCACATACCACCTATACACACACACGCACACATCACATACTACTCACAGTCACATATGCATACATAAAACACACATATTTTCTTATGCCTCACTGGGAGCCTCAGGGACTTCTATGCTGTGCCAATACATGCACCAGGGGATCCTTATATCCATGATACACTGGATCATTGAGCGGATAGTTATACTTGTGAGAACAAGTTATTGATTAACAGACTGATATTGCAGTTTGGGATTTATCCAAAATACTTTGCTCTCTTGAATCTTCTTTCTTTGTAAAGGTCAACAGCCCTCTTGCTATACATGAATATGGTGGATGAGGAGTTGAAATAGAAGGAGGTTGTACTAGTTCATTTTCACATGGCTATAAAGATATCCTGAGGCTGGGTAATTTATACAAAAAAGAGGTTTAATTGACTCACAGTTCTGCATGGCTGGGGAGGCCTCAGGAAATGTACAATTATGATGGAAGGAAAAGCAGACGTGTTTTACATGGTGGCAGGTGAGAGAGAGTACAGGGGAAACCACCACTTATAAAATCATCAGATCTCGTGAGAACTCGCTTACTATCAAGAGAACAGCATGAGGGAAGCCACCCCCATGATTGAATCACCTCCCACGGGTCCCTTCCTTGATATGTGGCGATTACAGTTCGAGATGAGATTTGAGTGGGGGCACAAAACCAAACCATATCAGAGGTGAACTGGAATATTAGAACTAGGAATTTACTCTAGGATTCACTCTCTCAATCTCTCCCCTCACTCCCTTTCTGTGTCACACACACACAGAGTCAACACTGATCTCTTTCCTCAAACATAAACCCATACCTTCAACTGTCTTCTGAATTTTTTTTTTTTTTTTTTTTTTTTTTTGTGAGACAGAGTTTTACTCTTGTCACCCAGGCTGGAGTGCAATGGTGCAATCTTGCCTCACTGCAACCTCCACCTCCCAGGTTCAAGAGATTCTTCTACCCCAGCCTCCTGAGCAGCTGGGATTACAGGTGCCCACCATCACACCCAACTAATTTTTTGTATTTTTAGTAGAGATGGGGTTTCACCATGTTGGCCAGGCAGGTCTCTAACTCCTGGTCTCAGGTGATCTGCTTGCCTTAATCTTCCAAAGGCTGGGATTACAGACGTGAGCCACCGTGCCCGGCTTGCCTCTTGAAAAAGTTAATGTTATCTTAGAATGGTAAGCATAGTGTGTTCAAAATTTAACTCATTTCTTCCTCTTCAAATATTCCTCTACTTAGTTCCTTATCAGCTGCACAATCCACAATGATTTTTCCTCTTCTATCCTCTCTATACAATTAGAAGTACTAAGCACTATTGTTTCTAAACTAACTTTCTCTAACCTTCTTACTCTCTTCTCCATCCCCACTGCCAGAGCCTCAATTCAATACCTCATACTTTCCCACCTGTAGAACTGCAATGGGGATTATTAACGAATCTCCTTCTATCCTCCATAATTTTCTTTCAACATTCAGCTGGCCAGCATATCCTGTCACTGGAGTAGACTAATTTTTCTAAAACATAAACCTGAGAGTAATGTTACTTAACAATTTTTTAACAGCTTCCTATTGTGTTCAGAATGAAATCTGATGACTTTAGCATGGCACAAGAAAGTTCAATGGCTTGGTTCTTGCTTGCTTGCCTCCCAGTCTTGTCTCCTGCGAATTCCTCAGGAGCATCTGGAAATTCAGAGATACCAGTCTGTAGTCCTTGAAAGACAATACTTGGTTCCTTACACAGATCATTGCTATGGTCTGAATGTTGGTGCCTGCCCTCATTCATATGCTAAAATTCTAACTCCCATCCCCACAAGGTGATGAATTAGGAGCTGGGACCTTAGGGACATGATGAGATCAGGAGGGTAGAGCCCTCATGAATGGGATTAGTCCCTTTATAAAAGAAGTCCAAGGGAGCTTACGTACTTCTTCCACCATGTGAGGATGCCATGAGAAGATAACCATCTTTGAACTAGCAAGAGGACCTTCCCAGACTCCCAGTCTATCATCACCTTGATCTTGAACTTCCCAGCCTCCAGAACTGTGAGCAATAAATTTCTGTTGTGACCCAGTTCGTTGTGCTTTGTTAAAGCAGCCTCAGTAGATGAAGACAATCTTGTGCCCTTCAAAAACAAAAAAGGATGACCTTTTCTTGTCCTTTTCATCTGCACACATCATTTTTCATTTTTTTGTTTTGTTTTGTTTTGTTTTGCTTTGTTTCTACAAGGCAGAGTATGTTCTACTTCTAATCATTTTGCAAGATCCCAGTCTGAAGCAAATTCTTTTCAAAAGTTTTCTTGACACTCCTGAAGCTCCTTTCTCTTTCCTGACTTCCTTCTCTAGTTTCCACATAACATTCTGTATTCACCTTTAAATTTCAGGTGGGTTATCACACTGTAAGGTCACTATGTATTAACCATGAATTGCTTGAAGGAAAATACTTGGTGTCCCCAGCACCTAGAGTAGTATCTTGAACAAACTGGGCATTCATAATTACTTGTGAACTAAATGACCAGGCTCAGTGCTCCTATCACATTTTATACATAATTTCCTCACTGCCTTGTGATTATTTTCTTTTTATGTCTTTCTCTACTATATTATAAAAACATTCCCAACCATTTATGCAATTCCACACACAATAAGCACTATAAAAATGTTACCTGATGCTGTCTAATGTAAAATTTTTGGTATATTTCAAAGTAGTTTTCAAGGTAAGGATTCATTTTAGAGTGTAACATAAAGGATACTTGACCTGTTGCTATTTTCATGGTGACCATAAGATTTAGAGAGGGAAAAAATCTTCATACTAATTTTATAAGAACTTCCTCTTCCACAATTATTTTAATTTTCTTAACTTTTCAAGATTGTTCCTAACAAATATAAGAAATTGTACCAATGTCTTCCTAAGGGAAATGGAAGAAGCAAGAAGATATAAGAAAAAAAAAAAAAAAAAAAAAAAGGAAAGGATGAGAAAAGAATGAAGGAAGGGAAGAGAGGAGAGGAAAAAGAAAAGTATAAACAACAGGTACAGGTGTTCCAGTTCATAAGAAACTCTTAAAGTTATCCTTACACATATTTAAAAACATATGTAAATGTTTATACATTTGAAAGAATTGATTACAGGTGCACTAGATGTAACACCGACCTTAACTTGCAAATGTAGTATTTATTAGAGGAAACGAATGTGTTTTATTTCCCCATTGGTTAATATCACGCTTTGTTATATACGACAGTGAATGGGCACTATTTTAATACTGGAATAAAAGAAACAGCAGCATTTCCAGCACATCTTAAATGCATATTCAGAGTAGATGAGACTAACAAGTGATTTCTGATTTTTTTTCCAATCTGTTCCATTTTTGCATTTTAATGAACACTTTAAATTTTCTGTTTAAGTATGTTCTGGCAGTTTTGAATTGTTTTCTCTGGGAAAATGATTAAGAAAGAAAATCTTTGTTAGGAGAAGGGTGTGCAGTAATATGAATTAATCAAACACAAAGAAAAAGGATTAAATTCTATGAAGGAGCTACATTTCTAAATATTTTTTCTATCTCTTCAATCAAGACAAGGGTCTTTTTCTTAAGAGCTTACAATCTAATTGGAAAGAGAGAGAGCACATACATAACAAGATGAATGGCTCTAGGGGGAATCCAGATGAATTGTCCAGACAGTAAATGCTACAGATTTCAGAATCTGGAGAAGAGCCCGAAAGCCTAGGTGGCTAAGTCTTGAACTGATCTTCAAAGAAATGAGACAGGGGATCTTCAACAATGGAGTGTGACTATTAATGAGCATAGGGTTTGTTTTGGGGGTGACGAACATCTCCTAAAACTATGACGATAGCCGCACAACTCTGACTATAATAAAAGTCATTGAATTACATATTTTGAATTGATGTATTATGCAGTATATGAATTACATCTCAGAAAAGCTCTTATATTAAAAAATATTAGCTATGATCTTGGCATCAGTTACAGAAATGGGGACTGAGGCTGCTAAGGACATTATGTTTTCCTCTTTTTCTTTCCTCTGCTTTTTAATAAAAGGGATGTTGGCAGTGCTTAACTTTACAATTGAGTTTCATAGTCACTAGTCCAACAAGACATTACATCTGAAATATATGTAGATAACTGCATATCATGAGGAGTCCCTGAATTATTGAGACAGACATAGGGATAGACACCGAGGTTTGTATCTCCTTTCTTTAGGGCACACGGGAACAACTTTCTACAAAGAATAGTTACAACATATTAGGTGGAAGCTTGGTGGTGTTGCATAGGAGGAATAGATGGCTGAATAGTAAAAATGGATACAGAATAATCCATTTTTGGCCTATTTTACTGTCACATCCAGTCTTCACTTTCCTCTGACTCTGGTCTGTATAGCAGGTTTGGGGAGGGAGGGAGGGAAGGATGACTTCTGTACATTGCATTTCCCAGGTTATCATCACCACTGGCTTCCAGATTGGTTTGGCCAGTAGGAGGCGCTAGGGGAGACTGGTGGACAAGAAGAAGTGAGAATCTAGAGTACTTCTCACCCTCTCATCCTGACTTTAACAGCTTCCCTGGGAACAGCTGCATCTTTTCTGTTGCTGTAGCTTGTGGCATAGTTCTAGTTTCTTCTGAGTGAAATTAAATTTTGAGCTTTCTACAAAACTTCCTGTCCTCATCCTTCCAGCTAAGATTAGCAGTTGCTAATCTGTGTGTTGCCTCACCATCCCTTGTGCTATGATCTAAATGTCCCCCTCAAATTCACGTATTGGAACTTGATCCCCACTGTGGTGGTCATAGAGATGGGACCTTTTGGGATGTGATAAAGTTGTGAGGACTCTGCTCTGAGCAAGGGATTAGTGCCTTATAAAAGGGCTGGAGGGAACTAGCTTAGGTCCCCTTTGATCTTCTATCTTCCACCTTCCACCATGTAGGAACACTGTGTTTTTCACCTCTGGAGGAAAAAGTGGTAAGATACCGTCTTGGAAACAGAGAGACCCAGCCCTCACCAGACACTGAACTTGCCTTGATCTTAGATTTCCCAGCCTTCAGAAAAGTGGAAAATTAATTTCTATTATTTATAAATTACCCATTCTGCTGAATTTCATTATAGCAGCAGAAATAGACTGAGACATCCTGTCTTGCTTTTCATGTCTTCCATCACCTGTAAACCAATTTCCTGTAGAAAGTTCTTTCTGTTTAAAGTATTTTTAGTGGTTTTTAGTTTTCTGTTTGGATCCTTAAACAGACACAGCATGAGCAATGAGCAGAGTAAATGTGGAATGAACACACTTAGTATATGGAGAACTGGAAAAAATGAAAAACAAAAGAAATGCAGGAGGTAGAGACATTTAGGTGAAGACAATGAGATTTATTTTAAAGTGTAGAATTTGGGAAAATATGGTGGTAATGAATAATTGCCTCAAGTATAGGAAGAGGGTTGGGCATTGGAACTGGAAATACAAAATTTGAGATCGATTTCTAAGAAATGAGCACTTAAATAAAGGCAATAGAAACAGAAAAAATTAATAAGGGGCTGGGCGTGATGGCTCTCGCCTGTAATCCCAGAACTTTGGGAGGCCGAGGCTGGTGGATCGCCTGAGGTCAGGAGTTCGAGACCAGCCTGGCCAACATAGTGAAACCCTGTCTCTACTAAAGATACAAAAAATTATCTGGGCATGGTGGCATGCACCTGTAATCCCAGCTACTTGGGAGGCTGAGGCAGGAGAACCCCTTGAGCCTGGGAGGCACAGGTTGCAGTGAGCTGAGATCACACCACTGCACTCTAGCCTGGTGACATACAGCGACTCTGTCTCAATAATAATAATAATAATAATAATAATGATAATAAAAAATAACAAGGAAGAATGTATTCAAGGTGAAGTAAAATAAAAGGACATGGAGAGAAGCCTGAGGAGCTGTGGAGGTAGACTACTGAGGAGCCAATAAAGGACTGAAAAGATTTGTCACAAAGTTAAGGAGAGAATCTGCTTAGCAGTAAGTGTAATCTCATGGAAACTAGGCAAGAAAGATAATGAAGAGAAAAGAGTTAAATGTTAGATAATGCAGGGTAGTCAGGGAAAAGGAAGACTGAAAGGGGTTACTGAGTATGGTAATGAGGAGGTTACTGATGACCTTGAAAGTGTGATTTTATTAGTAGTGTAATTACTGATCATACATTGCCAAATCATTAAGTAGGTAGAGAAGAAATGAGGATTAAAAGTATACAGAAATAATTTGATTATAGACATTTTCCTAGAAATGGAAGATAGAGCTAGTATAGCAGCTAGAAGAGGTAAGATAGGCATTTCCAAATTTATTTTTAAGAAAATATTATAACTAGATATACTTGTAGATGAGAGAAAAAATGCCAATGGATATTATGTGAACAGAAATGAAGGAACTATGGAGGATGCATGAGGAAATAAATTGCCAGGGAAAATGAATAAAACTGGGTTTAGGACACTGGGAAATGGATATACTGGGCAAAATGTAAAACACGTGTTTGGAAATAAAAAGTAATATATATAAATATAACAACATACATTGGAGAAGGAGCGTATGCAAGCTTAGAGAGCTTGTGATATGTAGCCTGGAATTTGACTGTGGAGATGAGGGTGTCGGGCTATGGGAAGATGTGAGCAACAGCTGTGGTGAGGATTTAAACAATTCCACTACAGATAAATAAAATGTTGATGAGCAGTACTGAGAGCCTGGTTCAGGTTAAAGGGCAAAAAAATCCATGAACCATGGTGTCATCAGAGACACAGGTGGGTAAGGTTAAAGGAATGTTGGTGGATAAGGGCAGGTTTGTGAAATAGTGGGCATGGTAAGGGCCAACAGCACTTGATTACCATTTGAACCAGTCAACCCAGAAAGTGTTAAGTGAAGGCTGACACCTAGTCTATTGCACTGATAATGTCTCTATAGGTGGGGTAGGTGAAGGATGACGAGCTTGGCTTATGACATTTTACGTTTAAGTAAAATTGTCTAGCCCTCAGTTGGAGGTGTTGGACTAAATCTCAGAGTAGCAGATGAAAATAGTGAAGCTAAGAATTTGTATGAGAGTTTTGTGATTAAAAAATGTAGAACAAGAAAGTTAGAATGCCAAGGACTAAACGTATGACCACATCTGAGGAGTGGAGAGGAAATGAAGTCTGAGAATATGTAGATACAAAGAATTAAAAAAATTTGCTCAAATGGAAAGTAGCAGTGCTTTCTCTCTAAGTTAAATTTCCCAAACTCAATGTTTTACAAGTGAGACTACTATTTTTGTCCATATCTGCACATTTGCATCCCTAATAGACATCTTGCAGAGGATGCTGAATGGCCCTAATGTTTTTCCACATTTAAAAAGATGAGCCCATTCACAGGGAAGCACACTAACTGAAAGAGAAATTTCTACAAATTTCTTGTAATAGGCACATTCATGGGTGACAAAGCACACTGAAGGTTGCTAGAGTTGTATGTGTAAGAGCTGAACGGAGGTTGAAAGAGCAAACATGGTGTTGCCACACTCAACTCTTCAAATTCTTTCTTGAAAATTAGAAAGATGGCTTTTCTGTTCCAAGTGCTTTGAAATAGATTATGGCACTGTCATGTTTTCTCAGAAATTCATTGTGGCCTAAGACTACACCACAGTGGCTAAGTTTTTTCTAAGACATCTCATGCATAGATGAGTCGAAATTTTATTCTATTCATCTAGCATAAGCTCTTTACAACATAAAAAGCTCTGATTGCTCAGAGTTTACAGGTTTTTGAAGCTGTAGGTAACATTATGGTAATACTCATATCCCATCCCTAATCGAGTCAAGGCAAAGAGCTTATATCAGGGGCCAACAACAAGGGTGGAAGTCGGAGTAAAGGTTATGTCAATTTCACATAGGAAACTTTTTGAAATACATGTGTTCTGGGATCTCTCTCACTTCCCCACTGTTCCCTTCCCAAAACAGAAACAACTTATATTTATCTTAGGATACCTCTTTGTACTCGTTTAAAATAACCTATGCGTCAACAATCAATTAAACTTTCTGCTATAAGGAAAAGTTCCTGGCCCAAAGATCTAGAAGCATCCAAATATCACTGTGACAGCCATCCAGCAATTTCTATAAACTGATAGGTTATTTTCTGATTTCAGAAGGAAATCTTAGCTACGTAAGATGATGCTTCTATTTGATAGGGCTCAGATCTGCCTTCTTCTCTCTAATCTTCCCTCCATGTGTGGCTCAAACCACCACCATCTCGAGTCTGATTATCAAACTTATCTCTTAACTTGATCCTTACTTCTAATCATGTTAATGCAAATTCATTTTTTATATTGCTATCAAAAATAGCTTTTTAAAACACAAATTGTTAATATCATCTTCATTTATTCAAAAAGATTTGTTGAGCATCATTAGATGCCAGAAATACAATAATGATAAAAAGACAGTTCAATGAGAAAGACACACAGTCAAGTACTAATAATTACACTGAAGAATATGTAAATATATAACAAAAGTACCTGACCTTCTGGGGATGTCAGAAAAAGTTAGCTTGAGGAAGTGACAATGGAGGAGAGAGGTGGAAACTATGGAGGGAAGATAGCTTAATCTAGACAGAGAAGGCAGCAAGTGCAACAGAGTTGGGTTGGGGGCCCAGTATATGTATGAGGAGCTGAGACAAGACCAGCATGGCCGTAGCCCAGGGAGTGAGGGGAGAAGAGTTGGGAAAGCCAGCAACGGCCAAGTTATGCAAATTATTACTGGCACTTTTTAAGGTCCTTAGTTTTCATCATAAGAGCATTGCAAAGTAACAGGTTTTAAATGCAGTAAAGATGGAATTAGATATTTACTTTTTATCAGCTTTTGCTTCAAAGTGAATATCAAATTGGAGGAAAACCAGAGATTTGGGAACACCAGGTAATACTTTATCACTATAATCTGGATGAGAAGTACTAGAAACTTGCACTGGTGTGGTGACCATTGAAAAGGAGGTAAACTGAGGGACTGGAGAGACATTTAGTAGTGATCTGTCGACAGAGTGAGTATGGGGATTAAGGTGATTTCATATAAAAAATGCTACATATATTTCTGGTTTATGAAATAGCACAGATGATAGCAACAGTCACCAGACTATGCAGCACCAGGTGAGAGCTAGGTTTGGAGGGAAACTAGATGTACTGGGTTTGGATATATTGAGTTAGAAGTGACTTTGACATTTGTAAGTTTAAAAATGTTTACTGGCTTCCTATTGCTCAAAGAGTTAAATCGTATCTCTTCAAAGTGAATGTATAAAACTTATGTGATGCACATTCCATGCTCACCTTCTGTCATACTCATATATTCCATATTCCAGCCATTCTGAGTTAGTGGAAATGTGGTGAAGGCCCTAAGTATTTCACAGATTCATGGCTTTGCAAATACTATTACTTGGACTCAGCAGTTCTTTCCCTGTGTTCCCTTCTGGAATGCTGACTTACCACTTGTTTGTTTTTCAAGACTCAAACATCATCTCCCCTGAAAAGAGTTACTTTTAGTTTTTCTCTAACATTATGTGTGTGTGTAGATGTATATGTGTGCAATTATTTATGATTGTCAATTTATGAGTCTTTCCCACTAGATTGTGAATGCCTTGCATTTGGGACTGTGTTTCACTCATTTTTATAAACTCTGTGTATAGTAGCCAATAAATACTTTCAATGCTGGAATGAATAAAAAAACGAATTTTGAATTCTTTTTCTTATTTCCTGGAAAATATTTTAAAATATAGACTACTTTTTTTTTTTAACACACCTAGGAACTGCTGATATGACTAAAAAATTTGAACTCATGTACCTATGAGTGATTTACATTAACAATACTGAACTAAAGAATGATTTTTTTTCTTGCCAAATCAAAAGTAAAAACTCCAGTAAAAAACTCATAATATGTTTCCTGAAATTTGTAGACTATCATTTTCACAAGTCCTTGAACTAAAAGCCAAAACCAATATTAAAAGGCAGGATTTTTAAAAAGTTTTTTTCTCATTATAAAAATGATATATCTGACTATAGGAAAGGATATGAACAGACATTTCTCAAAAGAAGACATTCATACAGCCAACAGACACATGAAAAAATGCTCATCATCACTCGCCATCAGAGAAATGCAAATCAAAACCACAATGAGATACCATCTCACACCAGTTAGAATGGCAATCATTAAAAAATCAGGAAACAACAGGTGTTGGAGAGGATGTGGAGAAATAGGAACACTTTTACACTGTTGGTGGGATTGTAAACTAGTTCAACCATTATGGAAAACAGTATGGCAATTCCTCAAAGATCTAGAACTAGATGTACCATATGACCCAGCCATCCCACTACTGGGTATATACCCAAAGGATTATAAATTATGCTACTACAAAGACACATGCACACGTATGTTTATTGCGGCACTATTCACAATAGCAAAGACTTGGAATCAACCCAAATGTCCATCAGTGACAGACTGGATTAAGAAAATGTGGCACATATACACCATGGAATACTATGCAGCCATAAAAAAGGATGAGTTTGCATCCTTTGTAGGGACATGGATGCAGCTGGAAACCATCATTCTTAGCAAACTATCACAAGAAGAGAAAACCAAACACCTCATGTTCTCACTCATAGGTGGGAACTGAACAATGAGCTCACTTGGATTCGGGA
>NC_045438.1:44054405-44084657 GCF_002776525.5 Piliocolobus tephrosceles
TTGATGGGTGCTGACGAGTTGATGGGTGCAGCACACCAACATGGAACATGTATACATATGTAACAAACCTGCACTTTATGCACATGTACCCTAGAACTTAAAGTATAATAAAAAATAAAAAATAAAAAAAAAAATAAAAATGATATATGCCCCCTGGGAAAAATACAGAAAAGTATAAAACATATGAAATGTAAATATAACCTCAAGACCAGAAGAGAGTCACTTTAAGTATTTTATTTGTAAATCTTTCCTGTCTTTTTCCTGTGCAAGCACGTGCATTTTGCCAGCTTTCCTAATGGAGAAAAATGTTAGGCCCAAAGTGGGTATTCCAAGCCACTTTTAAAACTGGCTATCAGAGTTGTTATGTGTTAAAAAATGCATGGAGATTTTCTAGTTCTCTCCAGGGCCTGTCTCTCCTGCTTTCTCTCTTTAAGCTGTCGCATGTTAGAGGATTAGTCAGGGCCAGACTGGCTCACCTTGGGCAGGTCAGCCATTATCTCTCTCTTTGCAGAAATAAATGCCCTTGGTAAACTCTAAGAGTCAGGTTTAGAGGGAGGGAGTGAATGACCACACTTAGTCTTCAGGGTCTAAGCTGTGTGCTCAGCACAGTTGTTAACAGCCAGCCTTGCTGTGTGGGGAACAAGTACTGGGAGTTACTGACTCAAATACGGGAATGACTAAGTCATAATTTGAGTCAGATTTAGTTTCTTATATAGACTTCCCTAAAGAGGCATGTCAGGAGGGCAGGTTACTTTTAAGAATTCACTTGTTCATTTCTGGGTTTCCAAGACATATTACTATCCAAATGCACTTGAAACATTACATCTGCATTCCAACTGTGGATCTCATAGTATTCAGGGACAAAATGGTGACCACAACATGTGGTACAGGTGAAGGCAAAAGAAGGCACAAATCATATGTAATTTTAGCCACATAGAATGCCACAACAGTGTCTGAAGGATCGTTAAATTATATAAACATACACACACATATATACACACACATATATAATATATATAATTATACATATAAAATATACAAATATGCACATATATACACACGTTCACGCAACCATAAAAGTAGCTCTGGGCCTAGGATATTTGTCAGAATTATTTCTGTCTATTTTAGAGCAACTTAAAAAAAATCCCAAATGTTACCCAAATGTCAGGGATTTGGTTTAGGGCCCATTGCTTGCCTCACAAAAAGTCAATCACTGAGACAATAAGTATTGCCAGGAAAGAAGACTTTAACTAGGTGCTGCAGCTGAGCAGAACAAATCAATCTCAAATCCATCACCCCAACCAACTAAAATTGGGGAGTTTATGTAGTGAGGAAGGAATGTAAAATAAGAATTAAGGAGGGGGTAAGGAAGCAATCATAAGGAATGAGGTTTGGTGTATCATTGTCTGGATGTGGTGATCTGGTGAGGTTTAGTCCCTGGCCTGAGGATCAGTTTCCTGAGGGAAGAACTCAGATGTGACACACACAGATTTCAAGTTTTGAGACCAGGAGGGTCAATCACTATGTTTATTCAAAAATCTAAATATAATTTCTATGGGACAATAGGGCTTGTTTCACAAGTATGTTTGCTTTACTTTTGTTAGATTTTATAAAAGGACAGCATTTAAATCAGTTAGTATAGTTTAATTATAATATGTCTGAGTGGTTTGCTAATTATTAGACATCATTTCCAAAAAGCATTCATTCATTCTTTGATTATTCACTTGGTTACTTGGCTGAGGAGAAATGTAACAGAAATTAGCTGTGGATACCTTAGGTTAGTTTTCAAGGCAACATAAACACAGTCAGTATTCTCCTTGCCCTGTCTGTGTCTGTGCCTCAACCAAGAATCTGCTCATGCATGGCTTTAGCAGTTTGCAGATACTTTATTTATGACCCTGTGTCCCTATTTGCTTTCCTACCCTGTGAGTTACAGTGAATTTTGTGGAAAGCTAAAAAAGAAGACAGCAAGGACAAAACACCAAACCCACTACAGTGCTTCAGCCTCTCCTGGTCACATCCTAGTCAGAGCCATCCTTACATGCATCACATCTCTGCCTCATTTTCCCAAGCCCTCCTTATCCAGAAGGCTGTTGAAGATTTGGAGATGACAGTTGTGTTACAAAACCCCATTCTGGGGAGATGGCAGTCTGTTTAACTGAGTCAAGACATTATCAGGTTTCTTTTACTCAGAGGATCTGAGAGGGCTCCTTCCTGTGAAGTGTGAGTCAAGCAAATGAGTCTTAAAAAGTATTTATCAACATAGTTGCTGCAACCTCAGACTATGGCTCAGAAGCACTCGCTCTGTCAGGAGAGCCATTGAGCAAAAGGGCCCAAATGGTCTCCTTAGAGTTTTCTTAGCTTAAAGTCATCTGGTTTTCTTATTAAGTTTCCTCCTCTATTTTTTTTTTTTTTAATGTTTGTCTTCATTTTCCTTGAAATGGTAATTTTAAAATTACTCAGAGTTATGTTATTTTTATGATCATCCCTCCTTTCACTCCAAATGATGAGTCTTGTTCCATCATTGGTTCTATAGGGCAGCAGAAATTCCATCCCAAAATATGCAAAGAAGTATTTTGAGTATTGATCAGAAGTATTTTGAGTTAAAGGCATTAAAAAAAAAATAGCAGATTCAAAAAGAGCATTCTGACTTTCCATTTTCTTCCTGAAAGCAGGAGATAAAACTCCTCTGTGAAAGGTGTGTCCCCCTGTGCCAGGAAGAAGGAAGGTATTATTATCAGAGATGGGGGGGTCAAGATGAGATAAATCTGCACAAACACTCTTGTTAAACCAACCCTTGTCTTCCTAGTTATTTTTCCACAACTAACTACCACAGCCCAAACCCTTTTCCAGTCTGTGTTTTCACAATTTACTGCCCTTTGTCCAGCCTGGTACGTAAGCTTTTGACTCCAACTGCTTCTTTGGGTCTTCATTTCTCTTGTGAGGGCTCCCATGTATATGTGAAAATTACTAAATAGTGTTTGCTTTTCTTCTGTTTATCTGTATTTTGGTAGTCAGAGTTACAGAGCCCTGGCCTGAGCCTAAGATGGGTCGGAAAAAGGTGTTGCCTCCCCTATGGTCCTTCTTTGAATAATGTTATAGCCTTATGTGTAGAGAACTTAGGCCATAACATAAATGCAAGTATAATTTTATGCTAATGATTCTTGATACATATTAATCACCTTAAATTTTTTCTAATTAAATAAAAGAGTATCACCTCAGCTTTTGAAATATTGCTAGATCTCTATCTATTTTACTGTTCAGTTTTTATTTATTTATTTTAATCAACAGATAAAAATTGTATATATTTATTGTATACAGCTTGTTGTTTTAAAATATGTATACATTGTAAAATGGCTAAATCAAGTCAATTAACATATGCATTACCTCACATAGTCACCTACTTTGTTTTCGGTAAGAACACTTAAAGTCTACTCTTAGCAATTATCAAGAATACAGCGAATTGTTGTTAATAAAGTTGTCATTTTGTACAATAGATCTCTTGAATTTATTCCTTCTGTCTAACTAAAATTTTCTTTTTTGACCAACATCTCTCTACTCTCCAACCCACTATTATTAGATACAGAATAATGTAAAGAACGTTTGTATCTGTTCGGACTGTGTGTGCCAAATTAATGACACCTAAAAGTTTTTGTAGTTAAAAACAAAGCACAATAAATACCCTGGACATAAAGATTGTATTACCCAAAAGAAGATATTTGTAGTAGGTTCTGTGATGGGTTGCCCTGA
This sequence comes from Piliocolobus tephrosceles, assembly GCF_002776525.5. Classification (NCBI taxonomy): domain Eukaryota; kingdom Metazoa; phylum Chordata; class Mammalia; order Primates; family Cercopithecidae; genus Piliocolobus; species Piliocolobus tephrosceles. The sequence goes on from NC_045438.1 coordinate 44,058,156, forward strand.
TTCCTTCTTGAGGATTGAGGCAATTATTTGTAAACTTTTTATTTTAATTTATTTTTATTTTTAATATTTATGTATGTATGTATTTATTTTTTGAGGCAGAGTCTCACTCTGTCACCTGGCTGGAGTGCTATCTCGGCTCTCCAGGTTGCAGTGATAGTGGTGCTATCTCGGCTCACTGCAACCTTGGCCTCCTGGGTTCAAGAGATTTTACTGCCTCCGCCTCCCTAGTAGCTGAAACTACAGGTGTGCACCACCATGCTCAACTAATGTTTGTATTTTTAGTAGAGATGGGATTTCACCATGTTGGCCAGGATATTCTCATCTCTTGATCTCGTGATCCTCCTGCCTTGGCTTCCCAAAGTGCTGGGATTACAGGCGTGAGCTACTGCACCTGGCCAGGTAAATATTTTATTCATGTAACAAATAGTTTTTAAATGTCTAATATATGGCAGGATAGGGATTAGGACAGACGTGGTCTTTGGCCTCATTTACCATAGACAAAGTAGATGCCTGTGGAACAGGAGATACACTTAATGACTAGTATGAGAAAAAAATGCAGGATAAGGTAAGGAACTTACATTGATGATAATGTCCCACGTTTTATTTCTAGAATGGTAGAATAAGAAGGCAATTTCTTGAATTTAAGAAGTTTCTTTCATTATTGTGTGAAAAACAAAAATAGTATTCCAAGGGCACACAGTTTTAGTTGGTTTGCTATGAGTCTTTGATACTAGCTTTCTCAAGGTTGACATCACTTAATTCTTCATGGCTAGGCCCCAATTCCAGTCTTTTCTGACCGTGTTTTTTCACTCTTCATTTTCATCATAGCACTTGCTACTATTAGTAATTGTAGTATTTATTTCTTGTCTGATTTCCCTTCCTTCCCAAATGGTTGGATGCATATATGTTCTATTTATTTACATATTATCCAGCAACTGTTACTATATGGGTCATATAAATTGTTCTGAATAAATACTTTATGAATGAACAGATAAGCAGAACCCATGAGACAATGAAATAAAGTTGATTGTTCTGAGTGGTCTACAGAAGTTGAATGATGATCTCACCTGCTGGATCACTGTCTATTAAATTATGATGAATGAAGTTCCAAGAGATTTTATTAGTTGATTCAGTAAGGGTCCAACGGTCAGATAAGTTTAGCAATCATTGAATTAAACAAATGTAACTGGATTCCCTTATTGCTGGATTCCTCAGAACTTTTAATATCCTAATATACATGTGACTCTGTATACTACAAGAGTCACTAATATATCCTAATATACATGTGACTTGGTATATACAAGGGAAACACTGTTTTCAGAATCCTGAAAATTATTTTGATGTAGAAATTTTTCTTTCAGGAAACACCTGAAACTCCATAGGATATAGTTTGGAAAATGCTTGCTTACTCTGTTATCAGGTGAAACCTATAAAGTGAGAGATCAGAGAGCTTTGCAATCTAATTTAGCAGTCAGCAAGAGTTAGTTTGCCTGGATCTGATTCAAAGATGGTCTCAGGAAAGCCCTGAAGGATAAAATTACCAGGACAGGTTGCAGGTTGTATTCCCAGTCTTTTGGGATTGCTAGACTTTTGTGTAAAGTTGCTTTCAGTTTCAGCAAAGGCCTCTCCATTCTGGGCATGAATAGAGAAATAATTAATCAATGCCCTGCCCTGCTCCTTGCTGGTTTGACTTGTTGCCTATACTGCACCCCAGAGGTTTCCTGTGTCCTTCAAGCTTCATCCTGGTAAGATTGCTGTCTGCTGGAAAATCTTTGCACACACTTGTAAGTTTTTTTGCACACATAGCTTGCTGGTTTTATTCCTCTCCGCTAGGAATCACATATCAATACACTGCATAGCAAGAGGTTCTTTGAGATCAAGAGAAAGATTTCTCCTAGTCTCTGGAATTTGTGCTCAGAGTCTATCTCCCTGCCCAGTGGGTCCTTAGCCATTGGATCCTGCACAGTGGATATTCTCCCTTTCTGAGTCTAACATAAGATTCTCTGAGTGACAGGCACAGACTGTGGTGCAGTTCCACCTGGCCCTCCACTTTCTGCAGATGCTCTAATGGGCTACTTGTAGAGAAGCTTCCTCTATGGAGCACTCCTATGGCCTTAATGTGGCCACTATCTGAGAATTCTCCTCTCTCCTGCTGACATTGGTCTTGAGGTGACCTCACAGACTCACATCTTTCCAGAGCTACACTCATCTGGAATGGCAGAGGAAGGTGTATAGAAGGTGGCCTTCCAGACACCAGCTGCTTCCATTCAGCCTGCACGATACCACTGTCATCTCCCAAGGCTTGCTGACAGCACTCTTACCCACTTCTCCAGAGTACCCTATATCCATGCATTACTTGTGTAAGTAAAATTTAGTCTGACATCAGCAGCAATCTTCAAATTCTCCATTTGCTTTTATCCTGATTCTAGCCTATCCAGATCAAATCCAACCCTACAACTATGGAAATGAAGTCCCCTAACATGGTGAGGAGTGCCACCTGTCACAAGGAGGGGTTACAGTATAGGTCACTGCTTCCTCATTTTCAGAAAGTACCCCTTAGCTGCTGGGAGTTACTAGTGATACAGTCTGCTTTAAGGACATATTGATACTCTATTGAGGGAGGCCGTTTTTGCTTGGAGTGGCCAATACTTGAGCTTTAAACAGGGAACATAGCATCATTCTGTCATGAAGCTGACTCTTTATTTCATTTTTACCTTTAAATCAAACAAAAAAGTATTGGAGATGTAAATAATCATTTTTTTCAAAGTGTTTCAACCTTATGAAGATTTAAGATATTTTCTTCTTAAAACAAGGTTATTGTGAGAAATACTATAATAAAATATTTAATGTGCCTTGCACATTCCTTCATACATATTCACATATTAGATAACCAGTAAATTTGAACTCTTTTCTCTTTCTTTCTCATATATCTAATGCAAAGAAAATAAAAGTATATGCCCCCAGTATCCAGATTTCTGTACCAGAGCTCAGACTCCTAGGTCAGAATTCTAGCAGTTGTAAACTGTAAATTCCAATTCTTCCATAGGGTACACCGGCGATAGGAAGGAAGTTGAGTGCTTCTCTTTTGAGCCATAATTTTATATCACTGAATAAAAATGGAAGAGTCAAACTGCACAGACTGATTATTCACTTCCCTGTGTCTCATTGACATGCAGCAGAGTTAATACCTTCTCATTCCTAGCCCTTCCATTTCAGTGGCCCATAATCTTTTCTTTCTGTAAGGGAGGCAAATAGTATTCTTGATCCTGATTACCTGGATTAAAACTGAAAAACCTCTTCAGGCTGATGTCCTAGAGAAATTGAAGAAGTTCCCTGTCTATTTGAAATGACTTAAACTGTGAGGCTGGAACAAAGGAGTCATCTCTTCGATAATCATCTCCCCTTCTTGTCACTCAGAGTCCAATTAAATAAATGATGACCCGATCGTTTGTCAATTGTCAGCAGATCTGGATTTCATTTTTAATCAGCCTGCACATCATGTGACCTTTCAAATTGTCTCTTCACCCTTTGCTTTGTCCATAAATATGATGAGAGTGGGAGTTGAAAAGAGTAGGTTTAAGAATAAAATAAATATGCAGATTTCTATAAGCATTCTTCATATTCTTTTGAAATCATGACGTCTCTTTTCTCTGCAAGAATAATTATGCCTGTGATTTAACTTGTCAGGACCACTGAATGGCTTCTGAATGCTGTGGGAGCCTTCCATTCAGGAAGATGTTTTAAGGACTGATTTTTCTCATTTTCACTTCTATTCCTATCTTTAACACACATAGCTTCCATTTAACCACCACCAACAAAATAACCAAAAAACTCCATAAGCTTTTAACTGGAAATTGATTGTGGTGGCAGGCGGGGGAAGAGGGGAGGGGGGGGGAAGGCGGGGAAATAAATGCTTGAAAACAAGGATGCATTGTCTTTTTTTTTTTTTGAAAGATTTAGGAGTCTCCTCATTTGTGGGTGTCGCCTCATAATGAGTATTTCTATGCTGCTAGGATTAGATGAGTTATGATTCTTTTTCTCAAGAAGAAAGTCCTTGACTCAGAGGGGGATCCAAGTCAAGGGGACATCAGGAAAGCAGACTGCAATGTGAAAAGAGAGAGGAAGTAAAATTCACCCAGACTGATGGACAGCATTCTTTTACACTTAAGAAGAAATTACACTTCAGTCATACCCTCCAGCACAGGCATCAGCACCTTTTTGAAGGAAATTTCTGGAAGCTGAAGTATTTTCTGGCAGGGCTGCAGATGTCCCAGCACCCTGGGAAGAGGAGAGTTTATCTGTCATCTTTTCTTACCTTCAACTCAGATGGAAATGGCAGTTTTTAATTATGTGTGCCAGGATCAAGAACAAAATAATAAAGGAAAGCTAAAAATAGCTTGTAAGACCTTTATTTTTAGTAATACGACCTACTAGATATTCCACTACCCTCCCTTCCAAAAAAAAAAAAAAAAAAAAAAAAAGTCACTAGGCAAAATTTAACAAAACACTTTGATTGCATGGCTGAGTTTCAAAGACAGAAAGGGAAAATCCGTACAACTAGGAAACTGAAAGTCATAGCTGAGTTCTTTTAGGGGCATTAGCTAGATTTAGTGACCAGGTTTTAATTGCCCTTGGGGGAGACAAAAACCTGTACTCCATAAAATGGGAAATCAACTAACTGCATAGAAAACCACAATCATAACACATAGTAAAAAGATGAACTGAGAAAAAAAAAAAAATATATATATATATATACAACCATATATATATATATATATATGGTTACCAGCAAAGGTAAAACTATCTGTCATGGCCTTGGTGGTGGATGGAAGAAAAAAGTCACCTCCGAGAATTTGTAACTATAGGCCTGGCCTCATTTCATTAAGTGTTTTGAAAAGATAATGTTTACCTATTGAGAAAACTTGAGGTGATAATGTCCATTAGCGTTGTCCCCTGGAGGCAGTAAGCAGAAACAAATGGAAATTTTTTCAGCAGGGCCATGCTCTCTACACAGGCCATGAATAAGTGTCATTGGAAGTTGCAAAATACGAATTTACATTTCCCCAGAACTTCAAATAATAGATTCCTGAGATTCACATTATTTTCTTTAGAGACATAACAGTGACAAATAAAAGATGAAACAAAAATATGATCAAGATATTATGGAATGAAGCAGATAGATTTGGAAAAGAATAAAAATATAATTTCAGAAGATGAAAAATATAATTGCTGTAATTAAACACTTTACAGGTTAAAGAGCAGATTAGACACAGTAAAGAAATTGTGAACTAGAAGCTACAAACAATGAAATCTAACACAATACAGCAGAAAGAGATAAAAATAATAAAACACATGACAGAAACATTAAATGATAGAAAACTGAATAAGAAGCTCTCAGCCGGGCATGGTGGCTCATGCCTGTAATCCCAGCACTTTGGGAGGCCGAGATGGGTGGATCACCTGAGGTCTGGAGTTCGAGACCAGCCTTGCCAACATGGTGAAACCCTGTCTCTGTTAAAAATACAAAAAATTAGTTGGGTATGATGGCGGGTGCCTATAATTCCAGTTACTTAGGAGGCTGAGGCAGGGGAACCGCTTGAATCTGGGAGGCGGAGGTTGCAGTGAGCTGAGATAGTGCCATTGCACTTGAGCCTGGGTGACCGAGTGAGACTCTGTCTCAAAAACAAAACAAAACAAAAACAAAAACAAAAACAAAAACAAACAGCAACAAAAAAAAAACAAAAACAAAAAAAGAAGCTCTCACATACATTTAACATGTATTCAGAAATAGAAAAATAGAGAAAATGAAAGGTAATAGTTAAAAAGATAAGTGAGAATTTTCCAGAATTGAAAACAGATCTACAAAACAAGAAAGAGATCTACAAAGCAAGATCTACAAAACAGGAAAGTTCTAAGCAGTATGCATTTTTTAAAAAGAAATCCTCCTATAAACACATTGTCACACAAGGTTAGTAGACTAAAACTATCACAAAAATGTTCTTTACAGAGGAATTTCATGTGATTTTTTTTTTTATTTTTTCAGTTCAATAGTAAAAATTGGTATTTTGCTACCAATTAGGCCATATTCATTCATTAAACAAACATTTATTGTGTGTCTACTATGGTCCAGATATTGTTTAATGTACTGGAAATAGAGAAGTGAACAAAAGTGGCCAAGTCTGTTGTCATGGAGCTTACATTCATTCAAAAAGTCATTCACTAACTGGCTGTCTTGTGCAAGATATTTCTTCAAAGAGACCTACACTTTCAAAAAAGTTATTATTGAGTCAATACTAATTTCTTAATTTTTCTTTCAGAAATTTCTTATTTTTACTTGTTCAGTTAAGAAGACTCCATAAAGAAAGCTAAGAAAATGTTTTAAGATTAGAACTATACTTTCACAATATCATCACATTTGATAGCATTTTTGCTGTTAAATTAAAGATATCTGAAAAATTTCTGCCAAAACATTCTACTGAGAGCTGAGGAAATATGAGATAATTAAATTTAATTTAATGACAAAATCTGTTGGGTAATCATATCTTAATGGTTAAAGAAATAAATAGGAAATTGAGATATTGAATCTCTAGAGTCTGCTTCAAATTGGTGATAAAAGTATCTGAAAGCTCAGGGGTAGAGACTGTGTTTGTTTTGCTTTAGTGTTCTATTCCTGCATGTAGCACAATCCCTGGCATGAAATAAGTGCTCTGGAAATATTGATTGAATACTGTGTTGTGAATGAATGACCATTGCAAGTCAACTAAACCAAACTGTACCGTACAAGGCCAGTCAGAAAAATGAAAATCAAAATAAAATGTATTTTTTTTTTCTTATTACATTTTAGGAGACTATAGAAAATAAAGCAGAACACAGAAAAATACTTTGGATTCTTTAAATGAAAATTCCATGTGAATCAAACTGTGATGATGATTATTACAGTTTCAAATTTTATGATCTGAATGAGTTATTCACTCATTTGTATTAAGTATAAGCATAAGGATAGAAAATCTAGTGTCTGACCATTCTCGTCAAGAAAAATCACCTATTGGTAAATCATCTGTATTTGGGATTAAATGGTGAAGGCAGTGTGTATAATGTAAAAGAAAATTAAATATAATGGCTAAATAGAACTGCTAACTCTGATAAAAAATACCCTTAACATTTGCTGAGCGCTTCAATTTTTTGGTAAGAAGATGAGGCTCTGAATCAGCATAAAACAAAATAAATTTAAGGCATATTTGTGCCAGAAACTTCTGTCTACATTTTTCAGTCAGGAATAATCATATTGTAATCCTGCTTGAGATCAAATTAATCTCAAAAAGAAAGTTCCCAGGGGACAAAGAGGACATTTTTTTAGCTTCTTGTGGACAGCATCTAGCACTGTGGGCACCATGTGCAGGTCTAGTTCACTGTCTCCGTTACCACTGATACTGGTCAATTAAAGTTCAGGCAAGAACGGAAGCACCACACCACCACAGGACCACGTGGACTTTGAAACAGCAAATACTACTACTGGGCATGAGCTCACTATTTTAAAATTTTAGGGTGAAAGAGGTCCTTAGTAAATATTGAAGCTGATTAGCAATTGACATGAACATAAAATATATTGGAAACTGACATCTTTGGACCCTAAGCTGGTTTGGGTTTAAAAAATGGATGCTGGTGATAATTTAAATGCAGAAAATCACGTCTACAGCCTAAGGTGCAGGTAAAGGAAGGAGAAAATGGGTAGCTAAAGTAATCTCAACACAAACTGCTAAAGCAATTATGTGGTCCAAGTCAAAACAAACAAAAACAAACAAACAAACAAAATAAAACTGGCCATGTAGGCCAGTTACCCAGAAGTAATATAACCCTAAGTAGGAGAAAGCATACATATCTGAGTAAACTCTTAATTAATAACTTTAAAGAGTGAGTATTATCAAAGATATTGGGGTCACAGGTATGTGGAGGAAGTGCCAGGGAGTTAGTTGTTGGGGGGTGGGCGGTTATTTGAACTAGCCTGGGGATTTTCTGGATGCAATTTCTATGTTGAGGTATCATCATTGGAAAACACAGAAATGATATCTTATCTTTTCCAGAAGACCCAGAATAATCATAGGCACTATTAACTAATTCATCAGGAAGAAAGGGAATTTTTTTCTTTCCCCGAATAAGGACGGCAAACAGAATTCAAATACTTTTCACAACCTTTCATCATTGTGCTGTTATAATGACTGAAGACACATTGGGTTTTTAATTATTAGCAATCTGGCTAGCACTGCATAACAAAGTTTACTTGCTAATTGAGATGAAATGTGTTTTGTCATCAGCAAATTGAAACAATATTGTGTATGCGTTCTACAATATTTATGTCTCTCTTTTTCTATCCTACTATGAAAACATCATTAGTTTAGCACCATTTGGTCATCATAATCTCTCTTTGTTTCATAGCAATTCCAAAGGCATCAAATATTCTGGTGCAATGCACTCAATATGTTGAGCTGTACTCATTAATTTTGGAAATTAAATGGTTATGCTTATTAATGTGAGCTTTCACCACTCTTCAAACTTTCAAAACTGAACGAAAAAAATGGCATTACATGTATCTACATTTGAAAAATGTGAATATCGTCAGTGTTCTTTTTTGGGGGGAGGAGGGATTCTTCAAGGGCAAACTAAATTGTTTCTGTTCTATATGCATAGGTTGGAGAGATGCAGCTTATCAAAAAGACAGGAAATAAAAGAGCAGGGTAACTCTTATTGAACTTCAATTTAGAATGTTTGAATTTTTGTGCTCAGCATATGTATCTCTTTTGAGGTACATCTGAAAGTCACAAAGATCAATGGGAGAGGGTTTTAGGAGCACACAGCCTGACGGTCCAATGTGTTACTTATGTCCAGTTCCTTAAGGCCTGAGTTCTCAGGGTTGGGAAAGAGGCCAGACAATATATATTTTTGGATTTCAATGTATTTTAGGTTGGAATATCTTTTTTAAAGGACATGGGAATGACTAGATAATTGGTCTCAGTGTCACCTCTTGACCACAGTAAATGTGTTTTCTCTTTAAATAAGTGAATCTAGAAGAAACGACAAAGGAGTGCCCTCCGTTTTGTCTCAGGATCCATGTACTTTGACATAGCATGGAGGAGGAATGTGCCAGGACGGATGAGAACAAGCCATTGGTAAAAAAGTTTCAGATGAATTGTGAACTCTGTTTTACTCTCCGTATATATTCTTTTTTGGCAAAATCTATATCATTGATGGTCATGCTTTTTAGTTTCTGGCACTTCCTATAAAGCAAGTTTATTGGCTTTACCTGGAGAAAGAATTATGCTGACAGGCAGTATCCAGTAGTGACCTGAACAATTTTGTCTCCCACACTATCTGTCATCTTTGTTTTCATTTGTCTCTTTCTATTCCTTGAAGAAATGTGACTGCCATATTCTGGTGGCCTTCAGTGTAGTTAGGCGACTCTCATTAACACAGTCATTGTCTTTGCTAAACGATGTTACCCTTTTGCTGTTTATATCATTAAAACATGCTTGTCTTAGGCTTAGGGAATAAAAACTCAGATCTGGCCCACAAAAAGGAGAACTTGCCATGTGTCGACATTTTTACCATTTTCTTCTTTTAATGTTCATAACCACTCACCTGTGTTATAGTTTTTACAGTGGAATAAAAAATTATTTTACAATTCATTTCCAGACATTTCAGAACTATGTGAAAAATTATTAGAATTGCTCATAAGGGATAATAAACATGATTTTGTATACAGAGTCATACATAGTACAGAACTATGAATATCACCAGTACATGATGCATGCAGATGAGTATATAATAATATAGTGTATAGATGTAAAATAAAATTTACAGTGTTTTCTAATTATATAAAAGGCAGCCATATGGCCAAATATGTAATGTTAAATGTAATATAATATCTCTACTTTACAGAAGAGATTATTAAAACTCAGATGGGTGCCCCAAGTCATATAAGAAGCAAAATTAAAATGTATGATAATACATTCTGAATCCAAAGCTGGTGTCAATTTCTGCCTAGTTATTATCTTTTAAAGGCTTGTAGAAAAGACAAAAAGCAGGGGAATACAATAACTTTTCATAAGATAAATGTATCTGACTTATATTTTTCAGTATGGAAATTTTTTCTGTTTTGTTCACTAGTGATTTTCTATTTTGTTTACTAGTGATTCCAAAATATTTCTTTCTTGTACCTGCTGCTTCTCATAACATTATTTTTTTGAACAGATACCATGTCTCGGCCAATTTCTTCTCTCTTTTACCAGGGATAATTTAGATAACACATAATTTGTGTTGGAAAAAAACTTCTCTAGTTGTCGCACTGACTATCTATCTATATTTCTACTACCTTTTTCCAGAAAGGATTTGAATTGTCCAATCTACATCCTGAAGACATGTCGGCTCCTTAAATATTCTGTGAAATCAGATGTTAACAATAAGCATAGCCTTTAATGCAACATTACCTGGAAATCATGTTCATCATCTTTTGTTAAGGTAATTAATACTGTGACCACTAGCCAAGCAAGACCAGGAACACAGGTGTATCAAAGTTAAATTCATTAGTGTAACCAATACATATCAAGGCTACTGTACCATGTTTCAGAAAAGAGGGAGTTAGGCGACAGTATTACTTTAGGCTGGAGCTAATCACAGGCAGGTCTTCTGGAGTTACTGGTCAGAATTTGTAAACTCGGGTGTTTTTGAACAGTCAGAATGCTTATGAATCCAGGAAAATTTAGATCGGTTTATCTGTGGTTTTATCTTGGAACATATGGGTCTGAATGGGATGAAAAATGTGATCTTAGATAATTTGCTTCCATTTAATGATTTGGGATACTTTACCTGTTTTGTGAGTCAGAGGACAGTTTTGCAAGTTGATTCTATGTCCGTTCTCAATAGCAGAATAATTTTAGTGTTGGCAGTTTTATTCTGCTGAGATAAAATATGAGATTCTTCCTTCTTAAACAGTTGTTTATTCAATTCATTCTTCAAATATTTATAAACTATCAATATGTGACAGATACTGTGCTATTGCTGCATTGCATTTATAATCTAGCTAGCAGTGATTTAATTATATGATTAAAGCAACCATCATTTAGCTTTTCCAGCTGTGTCTTCATTTTTAAAAAGGATTATTTTTAATTGAATCACCAGCTAATTCATATGAGAAGATACTTGGAGTTTACCTACTGTGGCAGAGACTGCCAACAGACTTAGCCATATAGGTCTTGATTTGTAGAGGAACACATGGCTACCTGAAATTACAACTTCATTTTTCTACTTTTTGTAGTGAGATGTGGCCACTTGATGAAGTTACGGCAACAAGATGTAAGTGAAAATGGTATTTATATTCCAGGAAGCATGTACAATGCAAAGGAAGGATGGATACTCTCTTCAAAACTACCTCCATCCTGCTACCCCAATGTCTGGAATGCAGAAGTGATGGCTGGAGTTTGATCAGTCGTGTTAGCTAATGAGGTAGAATCTATGTGATAGGGATGGCAGAGAAACAACACAGAGGAAACCAGTGTCTTTAAGGATCATTTAATCCCATGGTCACTTCTCTCTAGAATTCATTTACTTATGCAAGAAATATGTGTTTATCCTGTTTAAACCATTTCTACTTTGGGCTTTCCATCACTACTTTAAGTTTGTTCTGCTCAAGAGTAAAATATGCAAGAATTAAAATTATCACACATAAGCCCTTCCACCCGACTCCTGGAAGGGACTACAGCTGAAATAGTGAATATTTAAAGCTTTAGAAATTTTCAATTATGAGATTGTACAAAGCTTCTGAAATAGCACCTCTTATATTTTAGAAAACTTTGCAGATTTGAACTTATTTGATCCTTATGGCAAATTCATAAGGGAGACAGAAAAAGTACTAATGATCTCATTTTAGAGACAAGGGAACTATGACTCAGAAGAATTATCACATATCCAAACTCATTGAGTGTATTAGTAATACTTCCAGAGCTAAAATCCAGGCCATCCCTGGCCCAGAGATTTTTCTACTGCAATTGTTGAACTCACCTTTTGCTCTAGCACTCAATAAATTGTGAGAGGTAAATAAAGACACTACATTTTGGTAATAGCAACTTAAATTTGAATTTAACCCACAACTGAAATAGGAAGTTTTATCTTTTTGGAGGCATCCAACTAGAAAAGGTTAAATCTGGGAGTCCTGGGTTCTAACTCTGAGACTACATACAAACTTGACTTCCTGTTTGTTACATGAAAGGGATAAAAGTGATTATCTCTAAGGAATACATTCTCTCTAGGGTCTCATCCAGCATAGGTACTCTCTGATCAGCTATAAGACTCTAACCCACATACACCTGTCTGCTTCCTATTTTTGGGAGAAACCTTAAAATAATCTAAGAATGTTTATTGGTTTAAAAAAACAACAATGCTTCCATTAGATATTTGGGGCCACTCTATTGCACGAATCCGTATCTGAGAATAAATATCACTAAAACTTTGTATGAATTGGGAATAATTCAATTTCTGTTAGTTTTCATGGAAATAAGGTTGCCATATTTAGCAAATAAAAATACAAGATACTCAGCTAAGTCTGAATTTCAAGTAAACAATGAATAGTTTTTTAGTATAAGTATGTCCCTTGCAATATTTGGGAAATATTTATACTAAGAATTATTTGTTGTTAACCTGAAATTCAAATTTGACTGGGTGTCTTTGGTTTTATCTGGCAATCCTACATGGCAGGTACTACAGACTGGCTCATTCACTATTTAATTCAGCCTCCTTCTGGTGTATTCCTATGACATGGAAAGGTATAAGGCATTTTGCATATGATTTAAGTACTGTCAGTCTGATGTGCTTGTTCAAGACTTAAATTCAGAGCTGAGTTACATAGAAAAAGAGGACATGAAACCCCATCTTACTGAGTAAGTGCAGACCTCACAAAGGCAATGTTCTTCTGGAGCTAACACATAGTAAGCAGAACTTTCTTGTTTTATAAGCTGCTTCCTGGTCATGGCAGGAGAAGCAATTATTTCAGTGTTCCAAATATATGTGGTACATCCTTGAGGATCATCCCTACAAACTCAACTAAGAGTCTATTTTTTTTTTTGGTCTTGATTCTATAATAAATTGTCTTGACCCTGTAATAAATTCTGTTCTGCTTAAGGTATTTGGAAAAATTTTATCTGCTCTCTGACTAGACCATGACTGATATCATTGCTAAATTAATTTAAATAGTAAAGAAGAGAAAAAATGAGATGTTCTCCTTCATTTTTAATCTTATAAACATATCATAAAAATGAACATTTCTTAAAGAAAAATATATAGCATTCATCAGACCGCTGTAAATAATTTTATATTTTGACTTATCCAACAAATCACTTTTTGTGATTCTTTCAGTCCTAGTTCATGTGCAGATGTCATTTTTCATCTGGTAATCACAAAGCAGATAAAATTTTACATTCTACTTTTCTCTCTTAACATGATGCCATAAATACTTTCTGTGTTTACATAGTTTTCATAATTTTTTAAATGACTGTATAACAGCTCTTGTGGTTGATGCATCACAGTTTCATTGAATTATTCCCTTATTTTTGGATGTCAAGAGTTTAGCCACTATAAATAATTTTGTAGTTAATAAGAACTTTTATTCTTCTGCATAATTTCTTTCTGAATTATTTTCTTAAGATAAATTCCCAGCAATGAGATAATTGGGTCAAAGACTGTTGAACGTTCTGTGTGTCTTAAAATGTTTTTCCAAATTGCTTTCCACAAGGGAGGTGACAATTTTAAATGGGTGGCAAATTTTATTGATGCCTGAATTAAGGGAAGTCAGTGAAAGCTTAACATCATTCAGAACGTATGTGACCTACCAGTATACGACCCCCCCTCCCCCACACAAAGGAAAAATGCATGGAACTTGTGGCAGTGACTATGAACAAATAACAAACAATATGAGAAAGCTGTCTTTTTAACAGAACACCATTCTCTCTGATTCTTTAGAGGAAATATATTTTATTTATTTCAGTTTTAAAAAATGTCTTTGCATGAGGAACCAGGAGTAGCCTTTCTGGCCTAACATCTCATGGTCTCATTTTTCCATCCTTTGTTTCTTATTCCATAAATGGAGCCAGCCATCAAGAACAGATTACTTTGATTAACACATATTAACACTAAGTACTTACTGGTTGGTTTCAGATTTGGCTCAGAAATATTGCTGTTAATATCCAAAATACATAAGCAACACCTACAACCCTATAGCAAAAAGTCAGAAATATCCAGATTAAAGAATTGGCAAAGGAACTGAATAGACATTTCTCTGAAGAAGACACATAAATAGCCAGCATGTATGTGAAAAGGTGCTGAACATCAACAGTCATCAGAAAAATGAGATAACAATGAGAAATCACCTCACACCTGTTAGGACGGCTATTATTAAAAAAAAATGAAGTGTTGGAGAAGATATGGAGAAAAGGCAACCCTGTATACTGTTGGTGGGAATATACATTGGTACAGCCACTATGGAAAACAGGATGGAAGTTCCTAAAAATAATTAGAAATGGAATTACCATTTGATGCAGCAATCCTTCTGTGTATATATCCAAAGTAAATAAAATTAGTATCTTAAGGGTATATCTGCATTCCCATGTTCATTGCAGCATTACTCACAATAGTCAAGAAATGAAAACAACCTAAGTGCTCATCAACAGACAAATGGATAAATAAAATGTGAGAAATATATATAATGGAATGTTATTCAGCATTTAAAAAGGGAAGGAAATTCTGTTACTTAGGAAAACACAAATGTGCCTGGAGGGCATTACACTAAGTGGAAGAAGCCAGACACAGAAGGACAAATACTACTTGATCCTAATTTTTTGAGAAATCTACAAGTCAAACTTATAGAAACAGAGAGTAAAATGATAGTTGCCCAGGGCCAGGGGGAAGAGGCATTTGGGAGGTATTGGCCAAAAACTATAAAGTTGCAGTTACACAAGATAATTAAATCCTAGAGATATCATCTACAGCGTGGTGCCTATAGGTAAAAATGTTGCATTGTATACTTAAAAATTTGATAAGACAGTAGATCTTACAAGGGTGCTTTTACCACAAAAACATAAATAAAGAGGGCAGGAGGAAAAAAATATTGCTGTTGACCCTACTGCAGTACATAGCTTCCTTCTAGTGTGGTAAAAAGAGACAAGAACTTTGTTTTTTTTTTTCAACTAAACTGTTGTTTAGATTTAGGTATAAAAATTTTCAAATCTGGAGTTTTGTGTCAGTTATTAAATTTAATCAAGGCTTAGACTAAGTTTCCATTTTCTTATTTTCCTACCAAAATTATCCCAAGGTAGTTTTTTAAGGTGTTCAACTCTGATTAACAGAAGGCCTTTTTTTGGGAGATGATTCCTAATATAGAACTTCCAATGGTTAATTCCCATTGGAAGATAGTAATTTTTGTCTCATTTTGAACCATCAAAACAGAAAAGAGTTTCAAGCATCAGATCTTATGGCATGCTGCCATATAGATGGAAACTTTTTTGGGCAGAACTGATTACTTAATTATGATGTTAGCAACTTTTCTCAGCGTGGTCTGACTCCATTAGGCAGAGGTCAGCAGTTGGTTTTCTGTAAGGTCCCATAGAGGAAACATTTTCAACTTGGTTGGCCGTACATTCTCTGTCATGACTATTTAATCTGCCTCTGCAGTGTGAAAGCAGCCACAGAAAATATGTAAATGCAGGGATATGGATATGTTCCTATAAAAGTTTATTTACAAAAACAGGCAGCTGACCCCATTTAGCCTGCCGGTCATAGTTTGCTGACACCTCACTTAAGGAATGTGGCTTTAGGTGACCTCCAGTAGTAATCCCACTTTGTTCCAGAAATCTCTCAACCCTAATAGGATTATCAACTTTACAGTGAAAAAAAATTCAGTAAAAAGTAAAACTTGGTGTATTAGTGTGTTCTTATGCTGCTAATAAAGACATACCCAAGACTGGGTGATTTATACAGGAAAGAGGTTTAATGGACGCACAGTTCCCCATGGTTGGGGAGCCCTCACAATCATGGCAGAAGGCAAAGGAGAAGCAAAGTCATGTCTTGCATGGTGGCAGGCAAGAGAGAGCTTGTGCAGGAAATTCCCCTTTATAAAACCACTAGAGCTCATGAGACTTATTCACTATCACAAGAACAGCATGGGAAAGACCCACCCCCATGATTCAATTACCTCCTGCAGGGTCCCTCCCATGAGACATGGGAATTGTGGGAGCTACAATTCAAGATGAGATTTGGGTGGGGACACAGCCAAACCATATCATTTGGTTTAAAAATGAACTCTGAAGATAAACTAAAAAGAAAAAAAGATTGTGTAGAAGATCATTTCAAAGCAATAAGAAAGGATATTGATGCCTAGAAATAAACTTGGAAAAGTTATCAAGAATTCGAAAGGTTTTCAGAAATGGATTCCCTCAAAGTAGGTGAAAGGCAACTATTGGTCTTCGGAATAACACTCATGTCCTCACTTTGCTGTCATATTTCCTCAGTGTCAATCAATCTACCAACAGTTAGTTGTTAACAAAAGTGAGTGCCCTTTGGGCAGCGCTTTTCACTGTCTAAAGTAAACCAACATGCCTTGACCTCATGAGGCAGAGAGCCAACATTGCACATGGCACACACTCACTTCCATGTGCAAACCCTGTGGGACTCTGAGAGATTGAGTCTCTGGAGTGGGTTGGAACAAGTGGAAGTAGAAAGATCCAGAGTTCAGAGAGCTGCCTTGAGTAACACACCTAAATGGATAGTACGCACATTAATTGTTTTAATTCTACGATTCTCAAACATGATGTTATTCTGCCTCCTTTAGGTTAGGTAGGAAACAAGGTCTTTTTTCCTTTTTGTCCTATTCATATAAGCAAGTGAGAAAAAGTAAAAACTAGAATACTTTCTGTTATTATTCAATGTGACTAGATATACTAAAGATGTATGTCTAGGCACCTTTAAAAAATGGCTCAAGAGACACCTGAGAAATAATACCCTTCTGTGCATACAAATATGCTGTTTGTTCACAAAGGAAGCAGCAAAAGCAAGCATCCCTCCAGTGCACAAAACCCCAGATATGAAAACATGGTGGAGCCAACAGAGGACACTGATGCTGCTCGCCCTGCCCTCAGGAGCCATGCTGTGCATGTTCTCCTCCATTTGAGCACCGACCTGTGGCTGCTCCTCCGTGTCATTAGTTCTCCGACAGCTGTTTTTCTTCTCCTCCTTAGAACTGTCTTGATTCTCACTCCCCTCTGCTGTGCCTTGGTGTCTGTTCTTGGTTCCCTCTTGACTTGATCACAATGAGAGATGTTATCTTTTCTTTACATTGCAGTTGCTTTTCTCCAAATTTCAGAGGTGGAGGTGAATGTGAAGGAGGAGAATGACTGACTGAAGTCACAATGTTGTCTTTTCTGGCTCTATCACCCTCCAGGCTTCATGGGAATGTTTCCTTTTGGAGTCCTGGCTCCCAGGCTCTAAAATTCCCCAAATGATAAAATATCAGAATATACTGATATACTCAATATACTCCAATGCTAATACAACTTTGCTGAATTTTAAATTTTGCCAAGTAAGGACAATTAAAAAAAACCAAACAAACAAACAAACAAAAAAAAACCCTAAACAACAAAAACAAATAATAACTGCTACAATAACTATCATTTTATAAAAGAAAGCATTTTTAACACCTCAAGTAGGCCATACTCTCAGAAGGAACAGTGCCTTAAATTGAATTTACTTTATTTTACAAAAAACTCACGCATTGTCCTTATATTTTTCACTTTGCCTCTGACAGCTTATAACTTAATTCTGAACTGGCCCATGTCCAGTGCCTGGTGTTTGAGAAGCACTGGTGTAATGGAAAGAATATCATCTCTGGAGTCAGACAGATCTGGCTTCAAATCCTTGCTCCTACACTTGACATTGAGTGAGTCAGAGGACAGGTCTGAGGCTTCCCCAAGGGAGGGAGTGGTCCAGGTGCTGTGCATAAGGGTGACAGAGTGTGTCCCTCATTCCTGTCTTGTCTTCCCTTTGTCCTTTATGTATAATTTATCACCAACAGCAAGAAATAAGCAACTTCACCATGAAAGTTATTTTTAAGTATTTTGTTTTTTTTTATTGATATAATCATATTGGTTATTTGAAGTGCAGCCTTTCTATACACTTAAAAATACCAATTAGTAAAAATGACTTGAGTGATTTAAATATCAGGCTCTATAATGTTTTAAACAGTTGGCGAATAAACCAAACAAAAACAAAATAAGGGCCAGGTGTGGTGGCTCATGCCTGTAATTCCAGCACATTGGGAGGCCAAGGCAGGCACATCACTTGAGGTCAGGAGTTTGAGACCAGGCTGGCCGACATGGTGAACCCCATCTCTATTAAAAAAATATAAAAATGCCTGTAATCCCAGCACTTTGGGAGGCCGAGGTGGGTGGATCACGAGGTTAAGAGATCGAGACCATCCTGGCCAACATGGTGAAACCCTGTCTCTACTACAAATACAAAAATTAGCAGAGCATGGTGGCGGGCGCCTGTAGTCCCAGCTACTTGGGAGGCTGAGGCAGGAGAATGGCACGAACCCAGGAGATGGAGCTTGCAGTGAGCCGAGATCGCACCACTGCACTCCAGCCTGGGCGACAGAGCAAGACTCCCTCTCAAAAAAAAAAAAAAAAAAAACAAAAATTAGCTGAATGTGGGGGTGCCTGCCTGTAACCCTTGCTAAAGACAGAATAATTGTTTGAACCCGGGAGGTGGAGGTTGCAGTGAGCCGAGATAGTGCCACTGCACTCCAGCCTGGGTGACAGAGTGAGAGTCCGTCTTAAAAACAAACAAACACCAAAGCAAAAACCAGGGAGTCAATGCAGTCGATTCCTCAGACTCTGGGTGTGTCAACTGATTCGGGATCCTCTGAGCTCTCCTGTTGAGAGCTTCATCCCTGGCCTGCCGTCCTTGGCCTTCTAGCCAAGTTCAGTAAGAATTCTGCCAAGCCAGTTTAGCAGAAGTCCCGTCACCCCCAACCACTGATATCTAACCAAGTTCCTTCACTAATTTTTCATTCACTAGGCCCTTACCCTTCCCATTGGCTATAAATCCCCAGCTGCTTCGGTTGTACCCAGAATTGTGTTCCCTCTGGGAACAGACTTGAGCGCTATTGTAATCGTCTCTTAAATAAAGTCTTCCTTGTTTGTTTAACAAGAAAAGAAAATGCAGTTTTTCTTTGCCATAGCCCAAACCCACACCATATTGGAAAGAGGTCTTCCTGGGAGAATGTGAAAGGCCATGTGAAGAATTAACCTCAGGAATCATCGGCTCCAGAGTTTATAAATTTTTTTTTTTTAATTTCAGGGATCAATATCAGGTGGAATTGTTCTAATCCGATTACCTGGGGGAAGAGAGAAGTCAATTTCTATCACTAGGGGATAAACTATTATTTTGGAAGGCGATTTTCAGAAGAAGGGTCATCCTTTTTTCATTCATGAAATGTTTATTAGATCATTTACATTATCATAATTATTTTTCTAGTGCTCAGAAGACTGGCAAGGAGCCTTCCTTGAGTGCCTTCACTGATGACAGGTTTGTTATGGGTAGAAATGCTAGAGGTTGGAGGTTTCCTCCAGCACCTGTCAGCATTGATATTGCTATTAGTCATTAACTCCCACAATCTTTTACTTTCCTGCTACTTCAAATTTGGCCTTCTTTATTGCTGAAGAGAAAGGAATGGGCATTAGTTAGGAAAAGTGGTTCAGAAAGTTCACTTTTCTAGAGCTGCATTGTACCTTCCTGTCATAAAGTTGCATGTATTTTTCTGCCATGGTTTACAGGTCTTTTCAAAATATTGTTTGCCATATACAGCTTGAATTCTCTTGTCTCATTCTGTGGCTTAGACTGCTAACATGACAGGGTTATTTAAAGGAAGAAAAAAAATATTTTTCAAAGTCACTGGAAGCTTTGTAACCATGAGAACATTTGGGGATGAGGCAGTCAGTTCAATCAATCCAGTGTGCTCATGCGAGCAGAGGCCTCCTGGGCTGCTCATTGTGCAGTCAGACTTTAGATGGCTTTCTGCCTTGTTTGCAGGACCATTTTCCAGTAATACTGGAAAAGAATAACCCGAAAGACTTCTTTAAAGATTCTCCAACTCTTAGGTAAAATGAAGTCTGAGAACTGGGGAAGTAGAGGTGAATCAGTCAGATGTATGAAAAACAGAAACATTGCAAGTGATATCACTATGATTTGTACTGAGGCTTATTTTTTGCAGTTGGCAGCACTGTGCCTGCATTTGGGTAAACTGGCCTCAGATGAATCTCAGCGGAGCCTGGGCTCTAATTCTGTGGTCTGAACAATGAACTCCTTTCTTGGCTATCCTCTACCTTTCATGTTGGGGGCTAAATCTGAGTGTTTTATTGTTGAACAAGATCCGGTGAATGGTTTTTCATATAAAAGCCCCAATATTTCATAAAACACACTTTTCATGTTAGTGGAAATGCTAGTTATCAGCCATGCGCAGTGGCTCACGCCTGTAATCCCAGCAGTTTGGGAGACCGAGGCGGGTGGATCATGAGGTCAGGAGATCGAGACCATCCTGGCTAACATGGTGAAACCCCGTCTCTACTAAAAATGCAAAAATTAGCCGGGCGTGGTGGTGGGTGCCTGTAGTCCCAGCTACTCGGGAGGTTGAGGCAGGAGAATGGCATGAACTCGGGAGGAAGAGTTTGCAGTGAGCAGAGATCATGCCGCTGCACTCCAGCCTGGGTGACAGAGCAAGACTCTGTATCAAAAAACAAAACAAAACAAAACAAAATGCTAGTTATCAATACCAGTGGGAAAAGAGAGTTCTTAAAAATACAGTTTGAATGAGATTCCTGTCTTGGTTCTGTCCTTATATATGTTAAGGATGTTTAGATACGGGAATGTTTCTATCAGTGTATTCATTTCGTGGGGCAGCCGTAACAAAGCACCACAAATGGAGTCAAACAACAGAAATGTGTTCTCTTATTCTTCTAGGGGCTAGAAGTCCAAAATAAAGGTCCAGGAGGGCCATGCTCGCTCTTCCTATCTTCTGGTGGTTGCCAGTGTTCACGGGCATCCCCTGACTTGTAGCTGCATAATTCTAATCTGCACCAATGTCATCACATGGCTGTGCACCTCTGCATGTCTGTATTCACATGGAGCTTTCCTCTCTGTGTATGTCTGTCTTTGTTTTCCTTCTTCTCTTCTAATAAAAAAAACCTGTTATATTGGTTTAAGAGCCCACCCTACGCCAATATGACCTCATCTGCAAAGACCCTATTTCCAAAAAAATTCAAGAAATATTTGGGGGTGGGGGGGTCGCAAATTCAACCCATAACAGAAAGTACACCTCCTCTTTTTTAACACTTGCATAATGTTTTATAGTAGGAATGTACAGTCATGTGCTGCATAAGGACACTTCAGGCAATAACAGACCACATATACAATGGTGGTCTTATAACATTATAAGACCCTATAACTGTACCTTTTCTATGTTTAAATCTGCTTAGATACACAAATATCTACCATTGTATTCCAACTGCCTACAGTATTTAGTAGAGTAACATGCTGCACGGGTTTGTAGCCTAGGAACAATAGGCTGTACCATAGCCTAGGTATGTGGTAGGCTTGATCATCTAGGTTTGTGCGAATACACGTTAATGATGTTTGCACAACCACAAAATTGACTAATGGGGCATTCTCAGAATGTATATCTGTCATTAATCAATGCTTGACTCTGGATGGTTTATACAATTATTCTTCTAATACTATTCAGGTTGGTTCACCAGTACAAATAATGCTTCGATTTTATCTTTCAGCCCTTCGTTGATTTAAATATTTGTCTATTGATTTGTTGTTTTCTCATCTTCTTATTGGAATATAAGTGCTCTGATGTCAGATACTGTGTTTTTCTTTTTCATTGTTGTCATTCCAGCTTCTAGCATAATGAAAGGCATGTGGCCAATGAATAAAACATTGTTGTCCACTTATGTAAGTAGTATAAACTTCTGAAGCTAGACTAAAAATTTTGAAGATGCTGCCAAGTTGTTCTCAAAATCAGCTGTACCATTTTACATTCCTGTCATCGCCCATTTCTCTATGTGCTTACCACACTGTATATTACAATATTTAAAACTTTCACCAATTTGATGGGTAAAAAAGGCTATTTCATTATCATAAAATAATTGTATTTTTAACTTATTTTGCAAACCTACCTGATTCTAAGCTCCTCAAAAGCAGAATGGGTTCATAGATATCCTTATATTTTCTGCAACTGCAGTCTGGGGCATAGCAAGTACACAATAAATAGCTACTGAGGTTACTAGGCATCCATTTTTGAACTTTTCATGTAATTATTTTCCTCAGTCCTGCAATAGTTTCCTACGGCTGCTATGACAAATTACCACAAACTGGGTGACTTAAAGCATCAGAAATTTACTTTCTCCCATTTGTAAAGGCTTAGAGGTCTAAAATCAAGGTTTTGGCAGGGCCATGCTCCCTCACCTCTTGCTAGCTTCTTGCTGCCCACTCTTGCCTCACCCCAGTCTCTGCCTTTGTCTTCACATGGCCTTCTCCCTTGTGTCTGTTATCCTCCTATAAGGATACCAGTCATTTGGTTAGGACCCACCCAAAACTCATGTGTATTGGTCTGTTCTCATGCTGCTAATAAAGTGTACCTGAGACGGGGTAAACTGTAAAGGAAAGAGGTTTAGTTGACTCATAGTTCCACATGGCTGGGAGGCCTCACAATCATGGCAGAAGGCGAATGAGAAGCAGAGTCATATCTTACATGGCAGCAGGTAAGAGAGCTTGTGTAGGGGAACTCCCATTTATAAAACCATCAGGTCTCATGAGACTTATTCACTACCATGAGAACAGTATGGAGGAAACTGCCCCAGTGATTCAATTATCTCCACCTGACCCTACCCTGGACACATGGGGATTATTACAATTCAAGGCAAGATTTGGGTGGGGACACAGCCAAACTATATCATCATGTCTACCTAAGATCTGTGGATGTGGCCTTATTTGTAAATAGGGCCTCTGCAGATGTACTCAAGTTAAGATGAAGTCACACTGGTTTGGGTGAGCCCTGATTGAATTGTTATCGGGAAGTTCTTAGTCTTACTTGGGAGAAAGAGTTCTACCAAGAGATAATTTAGCCTCCATGAAAGGGAATTTATTGGAGGAAAATAGAGAGCAGAGAGTTTATTTAGAGAGAGACAGCATACTTTGAAAGATGAGGCAGAGCAGGCTGCTGATAAAGAGTATGAGCCCACAGCTGCCCAACAGTTCTGCTTTGGGTATTTATGATGTCACATGTTTTTCTTGAAGTTCCCACCTCTGTCTTAAGTGTCTGTCTTTTTTCTTTGTCTAGTTTTCCCTCTTCTGCCTTAAGTCCCTGCCTTTTCCCTGCCTAGTTTCCACCCTAAGCTTGTGGGACTCCACTTACTATTAGTTGGTGCATACACATGGGCCCGGTGTTGGATCTGAATTCTACCTAATGGCTGCATTGCTCACTACCGCCATGCCAGGAAGGTTGTACGGTGGTCAGATTTATACTTATTGCACCTGAGTATCTCTTAGGAATTTCCCCTTTGCCCTAACCTGTACTTATGGTGCCAGCATATTTCTCAGGAATTTTCCCTTCTGCTCTCTTTCCTTTCTTAGTAGCATGTACCTAACAACGTTCTGACATTTTAACTGCAGAGTGAATGATGATTGGTGCATTTGAAGAAGCATTTCCTTCTGCATAGGTACTTCCCCTCATCTCAGCTCATTTCTAACATGCATGTTTCCGGTGATCTCTGGGGTGTGACATTTTCCTCACTTTTCTCAGGGGACATTTTCCTCACTTTTCTCACTTTTTTCATTTCCCTGCTCATGTCTAGCTATCTGCCTGCTCTAAAAGAATGATTGGTATCTTTATAAGAATAGGAAATTACTTAACCCAGTACAAGACCTACAGAATTTCTCACTCCATATCTTTCTAGATTTTCGTGGTTATCTCCATAGCTCCAGTGCCCTGAAGACAGCTCTTGACATCAGGTATCAAAACTTTTATAATTTTCTTTTGGCTCTGAATTATGACCTCAAGTCTTTAATGCCCTTGATCATCTCCTGCTCTGCAGTGCCTCCCTGCACCTCAGTTTCACACCAAAGGAAATGGCTTTTTGCTCCATGCAACTCAGCTAAAAACAGCAGAGATGACAATGATCCCAAGTACCCGACTTCCTAATATGAATCCCTCAAGACTGTTTTTTTTCCAATGAGGACTAATAATTTTCCTACACAGACTTCTACCTTTTCCTCAGATCCTTGCCCTTTGAAGCCTGAAACTGGTGTAAATGCTAATTTGAAATTAACATACAATTTATGTCTTTGCTAACCTCCCTTGGCTTATTTCTCACTTCTTAAGTAGGGCTCTCACAAATATCTCAGGCACCCATTTGCTTCCTTTTTAAAGAATCTATCACTCTTTCCTTCAGATCACATTGAACATATTTACATTCTCTCTGGCTTTTATGTGTGTGGAGGGTAGTGGTGGTGTGCATGTGTGCAGGTGCATATAAAAAGCAAAGGAATTGGACAAACATATCTGCAATGTCCTCTTAGATTAAGTGCTTGTAAAAGCAATAGAAGAAAGTACTCATCCAGAAGCAGTCTAAACAGAAGATAGTCTCTCCGTCTTTCATTGAATTTCAGAAGTTTCTAACAGGGCTCACTCTTCAGGGAAAGTTGGTTTAAAAGACACTGGAGCACTTGGTCCCACAGGGGACTACCTCAAAGATTATTCCTTTTGCCGGCAGGGGACAATATTGTTGGCCAGTCATTGTGACTCTATTTATTTGCATGTGGCTGCCAGGTAGCTTTGCTCTGATTAAGTGGCCTCCTTTTAGGTTGCTGCACATCACATCCATAAGTAGTCTGCTTGTGTTTCTGATCAAGCCATAGCTAAGCAAAGCAACACTAGCTGAAGGAGTGCTTCCTGTGATGTTGTGGAGGAACTCTTTTCTTTTTTGAGACATGATCTTGCTCTGTTGCACAGGCTGGAGTGCAATGCTACGATCATGGCTCACTGCAGCCTCGACCTCCTAGGGTCAAGCCATCCTCCCATTCAGCCTCCTGAATAGCCGGGACCTCAGCCTCCTGAGTAGCTGCCTCCATGTCCAGCTAACTTTTGCGTATTTTGTAGAGACAGGGTTTTACCGTGTTGCCCAGACAGGTCTCAAATTCCTGAGCTCAAGTGATCTGCCAGCCTCAGCCTCCCCAAGTGCTGGGATTACAGGTGTGAGCCACTGCACTTGGCTCTGTGGAGAAACTTCATCACATTTCTTACATAAACACTTCCCTTACCAGCTCACAATACCTAATCAGGGTTCACTGCTACTTGAACCCTTTAATTCCTTCCCTTTCTTTCTGCTTACTCAAATACTTATTAAACTTCTATTCTTTACCAGTCCTGGGGCTAGAAACTAGTGAGAAAGATTAAAACAAGATGTAGGATTTTCCCCAAGAGACTGAATGTACGAATGGGTAATGGTGAGAGCATATACAGGACACTGACTCACGACCTCTGTAGCAAACAGCACAGGAAGCCATACAGTAACCTCTGCAGCAATCAGCCTGGAATGGTCAGAGCATTGCTTATGACTGCCAACTTTCCCAGTTTTTGGCTCTGCTTTTAATTCAAGACCAAACAGAAAACCAAATATGCTCCCCAGACCGCTATCACATGAGAGGCACCACTTCTATTTAGCTCACCCCTAGCTTCCACATACTGATAACTGCTAATCAGAGCAGACCTGACACTTTCTATTTTTGGAACTATAAAGCTTTTCCACTCCCTTGCCTACCTTTGTGTCTCTGCTAAATGCAAGTGATGGCGGCCGACTCCCTTGCTGCAATAAGCTCTGAACAAGCAACTCATGCTTATTCTCATTCGAGTGGTGGTCTTTGTTTATTTCCATAGTCCCTCAAGGAACTGTTAGAAGATAAACTTAGGCATGTTAAAATTTTTAAGATTTTATTTTATTTTATTTTTTTTTTAATTAATTAATTTATTTATTTTTTATTATACTTTAAGTTCTAGGGTACATGTGCATAACGTGCAGGTTACATATGTATACATGTGCCATGTTGGTGTGCTGCACCCATCAACTCGTCAGCACCCATCAATTCATCATTTATATCAGGTATAACTCCCCAATGCAATCCCTCCCCCCTCCCCCCTCCCCATGATAGGCCCCAGTGTGTGATGTTCCCCTTCCCGAGTCCAAGTGAGCTCATTGTTCAGTTCCCACCTATGAGTGAGAACATGCGGTGTTTGGTTTTCTCTTCTTGTGATAATTTGCTAAGAATGATGGTTTCCAGCTGCATCCATGTCTCTACAAAGGACGCAAACTCATCCTTTTTTATGGCTGCATAGTATTCCATGGTGTATAT